>NW_007231866.1:194796-227885 GCF_000164805.1 Carlito syrichta | reverse complement strand
AAAAAAAAAAAAAAAAAAGAAAAGGGAAAAAAAGGGCCCAGAGATGATAGAATTCTCTGCCCCTCCACCTCTGCCCCTCCATCCCCTCAGCTAAAAGAGCTCATAAACAAATCCTTCTCTCCTTTTAGGGGAAGGAAACACCTCCCCACATTTTAAGATAGTCATGATCAGAGCAGACAGCATTTAACTAGTTAATCCAGCTCAGACGTAGCCTCCGGGAAGCTCTGCTGAGTCACACCGAACTATGGAAAACTCCGTTCTGAAAAACCCACAAATGTGACTAACGCGTCTTCGATGTTCCAGTTTTATATGTCAGGGACAATATGCGGTATGGGTTGAATCTGTAGCTCTTTTTTTTTCTTTAAAAAAAAACCAAACAAATGGCATCCTGTGATCCTTTTCCTTTTTTATTTTTATTTTTTTTACCTCGAGGACAATGCACACCGATAAAAAAGATGTACGTGGTATGTATCCGTGATAATAGCCATGGCAGAGGCAGTCTGAGGCGTATTAACAGCGGACTTATCTGTGGAGCGGCACCTCATGTGAGATGCATTTTCCTCTAGAGCCAAGTGGCAGAGAATTCACCTACACGGGTAGATAAGTGGCCCCTGGGCTCACGCGCAGGCTCACGCCAGGCCCGTGGCCAGGAAGTTTTCGCACCTACAAAATTGGCACCAGGCCAGGATTTCCTCTGAGCACAACAGAGCTGACATGTAAATCGGCGCTTTGATGCTTCATGGTCTGGCTGTTCTAACGTCACCTATGGAACCCAGGATTATTTCGGTGACATCTTTCTTTTCTCTCGGGGAGGAAGAAGAGTGTTTTCTGCCAGCGTCCATCTCACAAGCCTGGAGAAACGTTTGCGTGGCAAGTGGAAACATTTAGAGTTTACTTGAATTTAGCCATTATATATCTCTTTCGCTATTTTATTATAGATACCGTTATATATGAATATATATCATGATATAAATATATATAAAAATAAATATATATATATATTTCCATAAAACCTCCTCCCTCTCCCCTCAAAACCCTATAGGGCTAAATAACTAGGTAGAAGCTGATAGGATAACCTTGAATTCTCTCCGTCCTGGTGGCCTGGGGCTCAACTGCCTACGGTAAGCAAATGGAACACCCAAGGACGCCTGCAGGTTTCATCTGTGACGTGTGGACGCGACATGGTTAGTGATGCTCGGCTCCAGCCTCTGCCATCTGACCATAATCCCCCCTCTGCAGCCGCCACCTTCAGCTCAGCCAGTGGGGCGGCAGCGCTGTGACTACAGATTAGCTGTGCTCATTCAACTAGTGTTGACGGGGCCCTCCCCCTGGTTCCTTCCTGAGGCTGCCACCGGCCCTCCCTCTGGTTCTCAGGTGTCCTATCTTCCCTGTCTCAGCCTCTCCACCGCTGCCTCCCTTGCAGCCCAGCGCTGCTCACCTCCCGGAGCCTCCGTTCAACCGTCCCGTCCAGGCTCCAACCCAGCCATCCCACTGTTGGCTTTCTGTGCCCCTTATCCAGGCCTCTGACACACTGAACCTGTTGGACTCCCCTTGGTCTTGGGGTCCCTCCACGGCATTTCTACCTAGGTGCCTTCAAGCCCGGACACCTCAAGGCGTGGCCCATGTCTACCCCCTCCATGACTCAGGAGGTTGGAGTCTCGGTTTTTAATCATGGCAGGGCCACACCCAGGCTCACACGCACAGGCCTCAGGTCTCGTTGAAAGTCGCGATGTTGACACTCTCTACATGCTCCTCGAACTTGGTGATCTCTTCCAGCAAGTTCACCCCCACTGTGTGGCCCTCCACTGCACACTGGATCGGCAGCTTGTGGATGCTGTAGCTCACGGGGACCAACTTCTAACCCCCAAACCAGCCCCTGCAGTTGGATGGAGTGCTCACAGGCCTCTGACCGCCATAACCGTCTTGGCATCCCAAGGCTTGACGTCCAGCGGGCTTCTCGGTCTTCTCTGCATGCAGCCACAGCTGCTCCTCTCACCCAGGCTGCCTCCTTCTCCTCCTCCTCCTCATCGTTTCCATCGTCCTCTGCTGGTGTGGCTGCCTTCTTGGTGGGAGGCTCCCCCCGGGCGCCTGGGGGCTGCTGGGATTAGCCCGTTGGGTGGGTGGGTGAACTTTTCTCAAGTGCGTTCAGCCGGGCCTCTTTATTTTAATTGCTCACAGATAAACATTTTGGTTGTATGGATCCATCCAACAAAGAATTGTTTTTTATTCAGTGTTTTCACCACCACACAACTCAAGACTTGCTCAAACTTGGGATTCCTTCGCTGGCAAGTGGAAAATGTTTTCACTTCTAAATAAACTGTCTCTTCCTCCCATGCATTCTGGGAGTTAACATTGTCAGGCAGGCAAATCTGGAGGGTGTGTTGCAGGTTGCAGGCATTGATTCTCTACTTCCAGGCTGGCAGTCTGGGTGATGAGCTCTTCTAGTCTCCATTGGGCCCACTAGAGGCCCCGGGGCCCGAGCTTCCGACCAGGGGTTTCTGGATGTTCTCTCTGGCTCTCACAGTGTCGCAAAGGATCAGGGTGGCACCATTCTCCTGGGGGCAGGAGCCAGCCACAGGCCCATTCATCTGCTCGTTGTACTTCCCTTCTGCGTTGTTATATTTGAATTTGTCAAACCAGATCTTCTCCAGCACTGGGAAGTCTGTGGCCGTTCTTACACTAGCCAAGGATGCAGCCACCAAAGAGGAGAGATTAGTGGGGTAAGATGCTGGAGGAAAAAGCTCACGTCCCACTTCTGTGCTTCAATGACTCCGCCATTCCTTTCCCCGCTTTGACCTGATGACCCCTCAGAGGGCAGTCCTTTCCTTTCCTTCCCTGGTTGGACTTTTCCAAGGAGTGGTCAGCGTTTCTGTCTGCACATTCCTAATCTCTTGACGTCTAACTTCCGCTCTTTCCTCTTTATGAAAAATTTTGTTGAGGGACACAGATGAGGTTGTCATGCCTCGACCCAGGGGCATTTCCTCAGCCTAGTGGCAGGGTGTGGCCCATGTGACCATCCCATCGTCCTTGTGATGGACAGAATGGTGACCCTCCAAAGACGACCGTGTCCTCATCCACTGGAACCTGCAAATATATTACCCTCATGATGAAAGACTCTGTGGATAAAGGGTCTTGAGATGGGGATGGTGTCCTGGATTGTCTGGGTGAGCCTGATGTAATCACCAGGATCCTTCCAAGGGAGAGAGATGGGAAGGATAGTCAGAGTCAGAGAGAGTGATGCGGTGATGGAAGCAGAGGTGGGAGTGATGCTGGGCCAGGTCTGAGGAATACTGGCAGCTGCTGGTGGTGTCTGGAAGCTGGGAAAGGCAAGACATGTATTTTCCCCTACAGCTTCTAAGTACTTTACTTTCAGCCCCACAAGGCCCGTTTCAGACTTGCGGCCTCTAGGACTATAAGAGAGTAAGTCTGCGTTTCTTTAAGCCACTCAGCTTGTGGTGGTTTGTTATAGCAGCAGTAGGAAACCGATACATGTCTCAAAACTCTCTTCCCCCTGGATTGTCATGTCTAAGCATTCTGCTTCTTCTGGTCCTTTTCATTCTTGTCCATCCAAAATAGGGAGTTTAAGCCTCAACCCATTTCTCTTGCCTTGAATTATCATTTTCACACGAATATTTGTAGACTGAGTACATGTCTGTTTAAGGATTTCACTGTATTTGGCACGTCTGGGGACACCGGCCTCAGCCACACTTCCTTCTTCGAGAATCTTTCTCCCCACACAGGCCCTGATGAGTAGACAACAGGCCATTGACCCCACCCTCCTCACTTCTGGTCGGTGCAGGGACGCTCCCCTCATCTAAGGAGAGCTCACTGAGAAGCTGGCCTGGCCCAGAAGAGTTGGGCTGAGGGGAACGACCAGCCCCAAGGGACCCACAAAGTGTTCAGTTCCTGGTAGGTGCTGGGGCAGGAAGGCTGCGGCTGAGTTGTGTCTGGGTGGCGATAAGGGGCTGGTGAAGTTAGAGAACAGGAGAAACTCGAGCAAGGCTCCCTGGGAGGGCAAAAAAGCGGCAGCGGTAAGAGAAGCTGAGGGGCTACTCCCAGGCGAGGGGTGGAGTCTTTCTGGGAGCAGCCTTGGTTTTGCCTTCCCTGGGCTCAGGGGTTTCTGCATTTCTCAGATCTGGTTTTGTGGTCTCCCAAAATTCCATTTTTTTTTTTTTTTGAGTTGGAGTCTCACTCTGTCGCCCAGGCTGGAGCACAGTGGCATGCTCATGGCCACTGTAGCCTTGACCTGCTGGGCTCAGGTGATCCTTCCGCCTCAGCCTTCCAAGCAGCTGAAACGACAGGCACGCACCCCCACGTCTGACTAATTTTTTGACTTATTGTCGAGATGAGGTCTCACCAAGTTGCCCGGGCTGGTCTCAAACCCGTGGGCTCAGGCAATCCTCTCACCTCGGCCTCCCAAAGTGCTGGGATTATAGGCGTGAGCCACTGGGCCCGGCCTCCAAGACTCCTTTTTCACTTAAGCTAGTTTGCATTTATTTTTGTTCCCTGCCACCACAGATGCCTAGCTAGATTGATGTTTATTTGCTCAGTTGATCAAGCTAGAAACCTCTGTTGTTCTGGAACTTGGATATGTGAGAAGGAGGAAAACCTGGAACAGACCCCGAGGGACACCACTATTTAAGGAGAGAAGAATCTTCATAGGGGATGAGAAAGATCAGTCAGAGAAGTTGGAGGGAGACCAGGAGTGCACACAGAAGCATCCCCGGCGCAAAGGCAGGTGATGGCCAGAGACACAGAACGTCATCAGAGCCTGAACCATGTTGCTTTTGTTTCAATGTCAAGAGTGGTTTCGGATGACGAGAAAGTAAGTATCTTTTTAGAAATTCATTGACTCAAAACTGGGAACCCGAAGAACATTTGGGTGAAGGTGCCTTCATCCTCTGGGAAAAGTTAACAAGATCACAGAACACATGCAGGGGCAAGAAAGGCGTGAGGAGGGATTTCAACTAGCATTGACCTAGGGCTTCCCAAGGTCAAGGAAATGTCTTACTCACCAGTCTGTCTGCAGTACCTAGCTTAGTGCCAGGCATTCATTCATTCCCCCGCCCCCACAAATCTTTGTTGCGGTCTTAAGTGCCAGGGACATAGTAAGCATTCGGTTTATAATGTTTCATGAATTAAGCTACTTATATATACATGTCATGTTCTGAAGGGTGTGCATGCGAAAACTCCAGATTTGCCTGCCTGACAGTGTTAGCTCCCAGAATGCATGGGAGGAAGAGACAGTTTATTTAGAAGTGAAAATATTTTCCACTTGCCAGTGAAGGAATCTCGAGTTTGAGCAAGTCTTGAGTTGTATGGTAGTGAAAACACTGAATGAAAAACAATTCTTTGTTGGATGGATCCATGCAACCAGAATGTTTATCTGGGATCAATTAAAAAAATAAAAAGTGTGTCCCTTACCAAAAATTGTAGGGATAAGGCCACCCTGGCTTTGGGTCGAATGTGTTCCTGAGTGAAGGTGGATGCCTTGAATCTCTCAGGGCACCCTCTAAAGTCACAGTGATCCACATGGGTTCCTTTGTCTTCCCAAGTGAGATTTAACAGAGTCTCTGGATCTTTGTGGAAAATAAACTCCCTTCCTTTGTGACTCATTTTGGACAAAAGAGAAGAGGAAGTCGATGACAACATGCACTCCGCCGGGCACTCTGGGATCAACAGGACAGAAGTCTTGCAGGTAGCATGCTTGGGTTGAGGTGCAAACACACCGAGTGTTTCTGGGTCCATAGGAGCCCTCCAGGTTGGCTGCAGCTCGGCTTTGTCAAAGCTGATTAGGTTGCAGAGTGGTAATGCGGGCTTGTTCCTGGCGCTCATCTCACCTTTGTCCCCTCAACTCTGCCTAGGCCCATTCCTAAGTGTGAAAGTTCCGATTGTTATCTTGGCGATAGAATCCCATGCCTTGTCTGTTTTCTTTTGCCCTTATCCTCACATTTCTTTGAATGTCCTTTCATGGGACGCCTTGATCTGCTCCCAAAGAAATGCAATTATCAGAAATCAACCTCCCTCACCCATTTCTGCCCTAAGCAGCTTTTTGCCCACCGGTGAATTTCACATTGTACTGAGGAAGTCAGCAACTAATACTAATAACAATAAAATATGTTTGTATTTTTAGATGACTTTTTCCACTGGGGACTCCCCGGTGAGAGCCAGGCGCTGAGCAGAGTGAGGGTGTATATGAGTTGGAAATAGAGAGCGAGAAAGAGACCTGGCCGGTTGAAGCCTTTTCTTGACAGCTAATTTCCATTTTTTGGTATCAAGGGGTCTGTGCTAGTAATTGGCATGCAGATTGTGTCTGATGGGTCTGTTATAGAGAATAAAGGAATCTGCTAGTTAGAATAAGCCAACCCCAGGCTGATGGATGGGGCATAAGGAGGTCATTGCAAAAGAGAAATTGTGTGTGTGTCCCTGCGTGTGTGTGTGTGTGTGTGTGTGTGTGTATGTATGTTTCACAAGAATTCATACCCCCTCCTTTCTCCCTCTTTATCCAGCAAACTCTAATCTTTCATATTGCATTGAGACAAATGTTGCTTCATTTCTCTGCCTCACTCTGTTTTTTCCTCGAAGGGATATTTGATGGAACCCACTCTAGGTTTTAATAAAGTATGGGGGCAAAGGAGAAATTAAAGCAGTGTCATGGTTTGTTAGCAGCCCAGGATCGTCCTGGATGGGCCCAGGCGGCAAATTATACTCTGGAATTAATTGGCAGAAGGTAGTTCTCCTGCCCATCATTCTTAGTCCAGCAACTGTGGGATAGCCACAGGAAAATGGGTGCTGGTATCCATTTCCCCTAGACTTTGTTTAAGTCATGGGTCTGAGTAGTTAGCCATTTTCTTGGTCTTCTCCTCACGCGTTGATTAGGTAGGAGTTGTGCTGTTTACTGCTGCCTTGTAAGTCAGCTGCTTAGTTCTAGGCATCTTCCTGATAAAAGTGCTTCCAGTTCAGGTACCCTGCCGTGGGGCACAGAGGGTGACTGCTAGGCTCCCCATAGCTGTGGGGAGCCGGAAGAGAATTCGGCTTCTGTTTTCCAAAGCTCTATTAAAACCCCAAGCCACGACAGAGTTAGCTCTTATTAGCCCAACATATTGATCTTAGATAGACTACTATGTTTAGGGTAAGATTTAAAGAAAGGTAAAAACATAGGAAGAGCCAATTAACTCTGCTCACTTGTCCCTGGTTCCTACTCCCAGACTGCCGTAGATATGAACTTTCTTGGCTTGTGTGGGATGTGCCAGGGTGTTGGCCTCAATAGCATTTAGACAGCAGCCTTTCCTAAGAGCCCAGATCCCTGCCTTGTATAAGGGAGAAAACGACTTTATACACTGTAGACCCAACTCTGACCTTCCTGCACACAGAAGGGAAGCATTCCTCTGTCTGACTCCAGAAGTCCTTAGGAGAGAATTCTCCCAACTAGAAAAAAAAAAAAATTCCTCTTGTCTAGCTCTTTTCTCTCTGAGTATAAAACTTGAGTTTATCTCATTTGCTGAGATGGTTTTTAAAACTCCCGTTTACAGTATCTGTGGTCATTTCTACAGCTTTCTGGCCTTGTGTCAGATAGGACTTTTGGCAATAATGCGTGTGAGGCTTTTAAAAAAGTCTTTTCTATAAAAACATATTTAGACAGAACATCAGGAGGGGGAAGCCAAAAAATCTGGAACTTATTTATAAAAAATTGTGCATTTATTCTTCCATGCTTCCAGTCACTTTCAAAACACTCTCCCTTTGATTCAATATACGTATCAAGATGCTTTTTTCACTGCTCAGAACGGTTTTTGAACTTGCCACTTTTGATGCTCCTTAGTGCTCTAGACGTTTTTGTTTCCCCACTTCCACTTAGGCAAAACATTTTCTTTTGAGGCTTTTTTTTTCATGGTGGTGGGGGGAGGGAGGGGGAGTTGCTCAGGGTGAGACCTGGTGAATAGAGAAGGTGGAGAACGGGGGTCTCGCTGTTTTTGATCACTCAGCACAATGTGGGCGGGTGTGTTCGTCAATCACCCATCATGCGTTGGGCAGACACATTGAAAGAATCTCAAAAAAAAAATGTCACTGAAGCCAAACGCAGCCTCTCAAAGCAATACTAGCAGGTACACAGATGCCAATGGGTTCCTAGAACACTCACCTAGTGAGGAAAGCGGGTACTACTAGGGGCCCCCTCTCCAAAAGATAATTTTTTTTTTTTTTGAGTTGGAGTCTCACTCTGTCGCCCAGACTGGAGTGCGGTGGCTGCTCCCGGCCACTGCAGCCTCGACCTGCTGGGCTCCAGCCATCATTTCGCCTCAGCCTTCCAAGTAGCTGGAACTACAGGCATGTGCTACCATGCCCGGCTAATTTTTTTGATATATTGTAGAGATGAGGTCTCACCAAGTTGCCCAGGCGGATCTCGAACCCGCGGGCTCAGGCCATCCACTCACCTCAGCCTCTCAAGGCGCGGGATTCCAGGCTGAGCCACCGAGCCCGGCTCAAAAGATACTTTTTGAAAAGAAATACATAAGCCCCTCAAAGAAAATTCTTCGCTTTCTTGTTTTTTAAAGTGAGATAAGTTCAGTTGTGTCACGGAGGCTCCAGAAACCTTCCTTTGCTTCCTGACCAGATCCAGAGAGACCCCATGGAACCCATCTCTTCCCGAGGCGTCTTGCCCCTAGGATGCCTTAATAGGTGGATGCAGAAGCAAAGTCCCTTCTCCTATGTTCTTGGGACATGAAGAACCTTGAGCAAAGCTCTTCAGGGTTCATGGTGGCCTCATTCCATGCTCTGCTGCTGTTTCTTTGTGTTCTCCTTCATTTTCCTGCTGCTTGTCATACTTTCTGGTGACTCTAGGCAAAGCCAAGGCTAGCCTATGGGAATTAGAGAAAACTTTGGGTAACCTTTGTCATGTTATAAAAACGTGCCCCTTCCTTAGGGGGAGAGCCCCTGCAGGGTGCATAGAGCGGTGAGTGGAGCAATGACCGAACTTGACTCCCACTTGACCCCTTGCCAGGTGCCCCTGCAGAATGAACTCAAAAGGGTGCTGTCCTCTTCTGTCCTTTCACTTGTCAAGGGCGCTGCCATGGTCATGGTCACTATGCCTCATTTTCAATATCATTTTCTTATTGTGTACTTTGGGTTTTAAACATTTGTACCAAAAATTATCTTTGTGGTCTCCTTGGGCACATGCTTTTAAAGGATTGCTGGCTAAGGAGATGAGTTTGTTGGGCTTTCGCCACGTGGCCAGTTGGGTTTTAACAGAGAAATCAAAACCACTTCAGTTACTGCAGCAGAAGGAATTTAACGCAAGAAATTGATTAAGCAGGTGATAGAAAAGCTGAGAAGATGACACCCCATGGATGAAGCAGCTGAGAAACTAGCTCTGGCAGGAAGCCTCTCCCACCCCCCCAGGAAGCTGCTCCCATCCCCCAGGTTGGAGAGACAGCCATCTTGCAGCAGTGAGGCTGAAAGCGTAGGGACCAAAAGCCAGCAAGACCAGGATGGAAACATGGCAAGACAGAGCTCGCTTGGTTCCTCCATGGAACCATTAGAGTGTCAACCCCTTCCAAGATCACCTTTCTCCTGCTTTCTTCCTAAACAATAAATACTTGCGCTTGTCTGAATCTGTGACTTACATTTTCTGCTACTTACAGTTGCAAGTATATATCAAATGCAATATTTACCCAAGTCCTAAATAACCCATTTACATTGTAATTGCATTCCATTAAATAGCTGCATTTCTTCATTTTTAACAATCTCTTTGATATTTATTCATTTTTATTTATTTTTTAATATGTATTTTATTTAAAAGATGTGGGGTACAATTCAGGATTAGGTATACAAGTGGTCATTGTACAAGTAAAGTTTGGGCCTCCCTTTGGTTCTCACTTTTCTGGTTTGAGAACAGACATCTTTATTGATGAATCACTGCATTTCTATCCAACAAACCCTTTGAAGACTGAGACCGCCGTGACCTCTGGGTGCAGGTGCTGCCCCAGGTCTGCAGGGAAATTGGAGGTGCTGAGCTGTGACAGAAGCCAAGTGGGGGATGAAATACCCCAAAATGCAGCTCCAGAGGCTGCTGGTGGATGCTGTGATTGTGGGGTTCATTCAGCAAACCTAGCCTCTACGTTCCTGCCAGGGGTCCCGGAGGAAGTCATTTCCATTTCCTTTTGGCCAGGAGAGGACACAGGGCTTCCTGATTGGCCTGTGCAATATAAACACACAATTACATTATTTATCCCGGAAGCTCCCCTGGGCCTGAAATTCAACAATGCACTCAAAGATCTCCTCTCCTTTCTCTCGGGTTCTGTGATCTCAGGGCCGTGAGTTAATGAAAAAAAGAGATTCCTTGAGGCAAAGCCCCATTTTTTCTCTTTACGGATGGTTTTCAGACCAGGGGTCGGTTTTGCTTATTTATCTCAAGCTGCCGTGTGGTGTGTCTGTGGGGAAGTGTACCTTGCAGACATGACAGTACCAACGTTTGTTAAAAGGATTGCTTAAAAGTGGGTTCGTTTTGTACAGTTCCTGTGCTCAGCTTTGCTTTGCACAAACCACACTCAAGTACTTTCTAAACTGGTCGGGATTAGTCTCATAACAGTCAGCAAGTCAATACTTTTGGGTGGATTTTTGTCTTTTCTTTCACCTACTGTGTATTATAAAGCTTTTTACATTTTGTCTTACAACCACTTCTAATTCTTATTAGTACAGAGTACAAAAGTTATGAAGTTCCTATAATTAATCATCATCATCACCATCATAGCAGAATATTTATAGGAATTACTATATGTCAGACACCTGATGTAAGCACTTAAAAAAAACTAACTCATTTTAATCCTCCTAATACCCCTATTATAAGTGTTAAGGGTTGAATTGTGTCCCTTTTCTAACCCCCAATTCCTCAGAATGTGTCCTCATTTGGAGACAGGATCCTTAATGAAGTTAGTCAAGTTAAAGTGAGATCTTTAGGGCTGGCCCTATTCCAATATGACTGATGCCCTTATAAAAAGGGAGAATTTGGGCTGGGCATGGTGGTTCACATCTATAATCCCAGCTCTTTGGCCAGGAGTACGTGAACAGCCTGGGCAACATGGCAAGACGTGGTTCTACAAAAAATAATTAAAAAAAAAATTAGGAGGATTTGGTGGCATGTGTCTGTAGCCCTAGCTACTCAGAAGTCTGAGATGGGAGGGTCGTTAGGGCCCAGGTGTTGGGGGTTACTCCAGCCTGGCTAACAGAGTGAGACCCTGTCTCAAATAAAACATTTGGGCACAAATATCCATACAAGAAGGTGATGTGAAGAGACACAGGGAAAAGATGGCCATCTATAAGCCAAGGAGAAAGGTCTGGAACAAACCCTTGCCAAATGGCTCTCGGAAGACATCAACCCTGCCAAGACCTTGGTCTCAGACTTCTGACCTCCAGAACTGTGAGATAATAAGTATCTGTTGTTTAAGCCATGCAACTTGTGGTATTTTGGCAGCCCTAGCAAATTAACACAGTAAATATACTATTATTTCCTACTAGTGATATTATGACCCCCCGTCTTTTTCAGATGAGGCAGCCGAGGCACAGAGAGGAGAAGCAACTTGCCAAGATGCACAGAACTAAGTAGAAGATTGCATCCCCAGCCCTCGGGGTGGAAGAAGGGGTGTGGCTTCCCCGGGCGCCCAGACTTGTGGGAAGTAATCAGGTGGAGTGGGACGTCTGTCAGGGGGTTAAGGGTTCATTTACCCCAAGATTCCTTCTTGAAAGGGTAAGCTGGAGTGAGGTGGGCCAGTGCCCCCGCGGGAATAATGCAACCAAGCAAGAAGTAGAAGGAAGTAAAGTTTGTTATTCTCCCTTCTCAGATTGGAAAGGGGGCCGACACTCAGAAGCAAGTGTGGCATCAAAGGACCAAGACCTTGGTATATTTAAGGGTCTTTGGGTTAAGGGGAGTTTGGGCCTGTAGGGGTCTGGGTCAAAAGGAACGTCCAGGGCAGCAGACCTTGATGCGGATTGTAACTACCTGAGTCTTAGATCTTGACATCACCAGACTTTAGCATCTTATGCCCTCAGGTGGTGGGCTAGACGGGAAGGGGGGGGGTTTTCCTGCAAGAGACCTGTCAAACCTTTTCTTTTTTTTTTTTGAGTTGGAGTCTCACTCTGTCACCGAGACTGGAGTGCAGTGGCCGCTCCCGGCCACCGCAGCCTTGACCTGCTGGGCTCCGGCGATCCTTCCACCTCAGCCTTCTGAGTAGCCGGAACTACAGGCACGCGCTACCTCGCCCAGCTGATTTTTTGATTTATTGTGGAGATGAGGTCTCGCGGCCCAGGCGGGTCTTGAACCCGCGGACTCAGGCAATCCACTCACCTCAGCCTCCCAAAGACGCGGGATTACAGGCTGAGCCACCGCCGGCAAACTTTTTCAATTCACAATCTTCTTTAGCAAAAAGGTGGTCTTATTATCATTTCTATGGCTTCAGCCAGCTAAGGGGCCTGGAAGTTTCTTAGAAATTATTATGCTAACGCCTGGATTGACTGACTGGGCTGTCCTTGTCTTGTGTCTGATGGAGATTTGTTGAGGGGGTGGGGTGGGCTTCCAGCTTGGCCTGCAGTAAAATGTCTGAAAGCTTCCTAAAACCTGCCTGTTGGACACTTATCTATCTATGTCTACCCTGTGCTAGATTCAAAGTGTGTTAGTCTAAGCAAAAATGGCTATGTTGAGGCAAAATGTGAAGAGTTTATTCTAAGTTTCACTTCCTTAAGTCTTTCATTTGTGTGTCAGTGTGGAGTTGGATCTGATGTTTGCTTAACCAAGACATGGGGCCATGTTTACAGTGAAATGTCATTTCAGGGCGACCCAGGACCCAGCTGTTCCTTGGACTGTCAGGATGGTGCAGGTTCTGTGTGGCGAAGTTAGGATGCTTCGAGACACCTCTGCTTTAATCCCCCACCACGGGGGTGCTAGACACAAATGTGTGTGCTGTGCACACACACCCACCACTTCCTCCATACATACACATTAGTATGCAATACCCCTCACCTGCTGCCATGTGTACACACAGAAACACAGACATATGTCTGAACACACGTACAGGCACACTCACCTGTCTCCAGAATATGCATATACTTGTCAAGCAGCACACCTACACACTCACAAGCTCACACCCCAACACGCCCGTTCTCATGTGCTCGTGCATCAGCATGAACACAACTGAGAACACACACACGGTTCCAGTGACCCTCTGACTCATCAGAGCGTGTGGCAAGCTATTGCTGTGTCTTAGGTAAGGTAGTGAGAAAGAAAATCCTGAAATAAGGGGGTGTGCAAGAGACTCACTAAATGCTCCTAGGGGTGGCCCTGGAGGGAGAAGGACAGGCAGGCAGAAGAGGAGGGGGATGTGGTTTTAGGTGGGGTTGCAGCCTTGGCCTCACCTGTTGGACACTCAGGAGTGCAAATCACCCACCCTTTTGTCTCTCGTCAAGGCAAGGGAGCTGGTTCCCATGCCCTTGCACCAGCCCTGCAGCCCTGGGGAGGTGAACTCCTGGGACTTTGGTCATTTTGTCTGGGAAAGGCTCCAGGAGCTTAGAGTCGACCTCTGAAGGCCACAAGGTGAGAGTCCTTTGAAGCAAAGTGCACTTTGGGAGAGGTCTGGCGCAGGGATCTGGGCGAGGTATCGCATGTGTGTGTGCTGGGGGCCTGCAGGGGCCTCTGGGAGCCGGGAGATTTCTTTGCAGGAGCAGAGCCTGAAGGTGCTGGTCCTGGCCTGAGAAGGGCTTGAAAAGGAACCTCAGGGACAGTGGCCCACTGGGCAGGGGCGATTTGCCCCGCAGGATGGAAGGAAGACCAAGGTCAGCCTTGGTGCTAGCTGCGACTCAGTGCACCTGAGGGGAAGGAGGATTGCAGGGACGATCTCCCCATGTAACGTGGGGATCCAGGCACACTCCCTGTCCTGTCCCCCACCCTTACACCCGGGCGCAGGGCCAGGCCTTCCCACTCTGGCTGGCTCCAGGTGGCTGCTGCAGAGAACCGCTCCTCCTGGTGTATCCACTGGAGGAGGGGTCGAGTTTTCTCTTCTACTCATCAGCCCCTTTGACTGGCTGGAAGCCAGTTTGTACTACAGGGTAGGGAAGGCTTCCAACCAGGCAGGGAGATGGAAGGAAGCTAACATTCTCTTAGCACCCCTTAGGAAATGAACATTTTCTTCCTTTCTTCCTCTCTTTCTCTCTCTCTTTCTTTCTTTCTTTTTTCTTCCTTCCTTCCTTCTCTCTCCCCCTCCCTCCCTCTCTTTTTCTCTTTTTTAGGATATGACCTTTATTGAGCTTATCCACCAGAGTGGAAATAACGTCTATGCCAAACCAAATATGTGTTACTATAACTTCTGCATCACAATGAAAATCTAAGCAGTTGCTTTTTAAAAAACAGTCAACTCAATCAAAACCCACTACTTGAGAATCAATAGCTTCTTCGCAGTCACAGTAACTCTTAAATATGGTTAAGACTCGAATGCAGAAATTTGGTTGTTTGGAAAGCTAATTAAACTCCCAGCTGGCTCAAACAGAATCACAAAAAAAGGCAAAATTGTGTTTTTCACAGAGATACAGTCCCCTGGAATCGGATGGCTGTTTGGGAACGTAGAGCCCTGAGATAATGAGGAACCCAGGTGTCCTCTCGACAGTCTTCTGCTGTCCTTTCTTCTCAATCAGAGATTTGTGGGTGTGGGGAATGACACTGCCACCGGCAATTGTAGCCTTCACGATGGCTGCGCTGTACACAGCGGCGGTGGCACCCCTACGGCCACGACCGGTCATCCTAGATTTCAGGTGTTGATATGTACGGCCCACCGGGAACTGCAAGCTGACCTTGGTCTTGGCCTTCCTGGAGTCTTTCCCAGCCTCACTGCTAGCCATTTCGAATTCTGCCGAAGCTCAAACAAGCAAGGCAGAGAAAAAGCTAATCAGACACACAGCGAGAGCCCACTGCCTACTCCTCCATTGCGCCACAATTCAAACGGCACTGGAAACTAGCATTTTCTTAGTAGATGTCATTTCCCCCATTTTGTAGCTGAGGACACTGAGACAGAAGAGGTAAAGTGAGTTGCCCAAGGTCACACGGGAGCGAAGTGGCAGAATCGAGATTAAAACTCACACCTGTTCTCCTCATGGTTGGACTGTTTCAGGGATCCTGGGACCTCTGAAACAGTCTGGGAAGCAGCAATGGCTGCAGGGACAGACCCTGCAGTGCGGGCTCCCAGAGGGAGCCTTCCTTGTGAGAAGATGATCAAGCCTTGTGTTTCACCTGGCATGGGCTGGTCTGGCAGTCTCCTGGGAATAAACAATGGAACGGATATAAGGAAATATCTCTCTAGAACAAGCAATGCTTTTCAGGGACTGGACGGTTTAAATGCATCTTTTAAAATAATTTATTTGTAAAGACATAATCCTGATAAAATAGAAGCCTCATTTTCATTAGTGAACAGAATATTTAACATCTCGGTGTAAAGCACTCAGAGGCTCAGGGTTGTTCTCAGAGAAAGGAGTAAGAAACTGCTTTATCTCTGTCTGCAGAACTAAAAAGGTCACCACAGTGGCCCTTCCAGAAGAAAGAGAAGACCTGCCCAGGAATAAATTCTAGCTTAAACGCTAGGATGTGAAATCTACTTGGTTACCAAAATGATAGTTTCCCAGCCTCAAAAATTAAGCTTCACCTGTAGCAATGGGAAGGAACTTTTTCTTTAAAATATTAATTTTCTCTGTTACAAGTTGTTTCCTTGACAGCTGGTGCTCCACTTTCAAGCAAGATTGCTTGTGCTCCACAATAAATAGCTGGTAACTTGGCTAAAAACCAGAACTCCTAGACCTGCCTTTGGCCTTAACATTGCAGTATTTGAGACTGACCTCACAACTTGGTGGCCCTTGCCCAAAGTATCGGGGAGTTGACAAAGGTCAGCCATGCTCTAAGCTTCTAGACTTTTGTTTATAGTCAGGGTGTATATTTGGAAATTTACTTTTTTTCCCTTTTTTTTTTTAAGTCAGAGTCTCACTCTGTCGCCCAGGCTGGAGTGCAGTGCATGCTCATGGCCACCGCAGCCTTGACCTGCTGGGCTCAGGCAATCCTTCCACCTCAGCCTTCCAAGTACCTGGAACCACAGGCATGCGCCATCACAGCCAACTAATTTTTTGATTTATTGTAGAGACAAGGTTTCGCCAAGTTGCCCAGGCTGGTCTTGAACCCGTGGGCTCAGGCAATCCTCTCACTTCCGCCTCCCAAAGTACTGGGATGACAGGCATGAGCCACCGTGCCTGGATTGGAAATTTACATTTTTGAGAGAACACATTTTACTAAATTTCCATGCATTTTAAATGTTTTCCAGTTAATTAAAAAAAAATTTGAGTTACTTCAAATTCACATGAAACAGTACAGAAAAGCATGCATTGAAACGTGTGTGTGGATGTGTGTGTCTTCTTCATCTCATAATGCTTACGAAAATCTTTACTGCCTTTCTGCTCTGCCTTTCTGGTGAGTCAGGAATCCCTCCTGTGGTAGCACCCTGAGCTCTGAGCTGCCCGGGTTCACCCTCAAACACAGAACTAAATGGCTGCATGTTCTCATTTTCAGTTGATATTGTCAGGAAAGAGGTTCAGTCACGAATTTCAGAAGTCCAGGCAGTAGTGACATTTACTCAGGTCTGCACCCTGCAGAGGGCCATAAAATACACCACAACAAAATCAAAAGAGGATGAAATAGCACATTTATATCTACCATGGAGGAGAAATATATTTGCAATATTTAAGGCAGTAGAAGATAGCATCAGAAATGAGGTGAATCAAATAGATGATATAAGAGTTTTGGCTTTTGGTGGTGAGAAAAAATTAGACTAAATAAAGTAAAAAGTTAGAAAATTATTTTAATTATTACAAATAAGACTTGCAGTCCAAAACAGATAAAGAATCAATCATAATGAAACCTGAATTCTACTCGACAATTTATCAAAAGATATGAATATCTTGTTTACATATGAAGAAAGGCAAGTGACAGCTTTCATTTAGTACTGCTGGTACAATTAACGTTGCCATATCACCAAAATGTATAGATTTGTTCTATCTAAATATCTTTTTTATTTTTTTAAAATAGTAACTGACATAAAAAAATGCTTGGCTTGAATAATAAAGAAATGCAGACTTGAACAGCTATGGAGTGCCACATTAAATTAGTAAAAATAAACAAGATTGATAAAATCCATTGTATCAGTTTCTGCAGAGAAAGTCGCAGTGCTGGCCACTGTGTAGGTTCTTACTATTTTTCTGAAAAGTGCAAGCTGGCAATTTGTAATAAGAACTATGAAAACCTTCGTACACTTTGACTTGGTAATCCCACTTTTGGGAATATACCCTAAGGTAATAATCCAAATGAAAAAAAAAGTCATTTATACAAAGATATTTATGGCAGCACGTTCATAAAAGGGGAAAATGGAAAGTGACCAAAAAGCCCAGTGAGTGGGAATGGTTAAGGGAATCATAGTGTATCAGAATCCTTTGTGACGATCAAAATGGAAAAGGATGTGAATCATGTTCCTGTGTGAAAATGTGTGTGCACCCTCATGCTAAATGCAAGCAAAGCGGAATGCAGAATAAAATGCTCCCTCTTATGGCTTTATATAAGTGGTGTCTGTGCTTCGATAAGTCTGGAGAAAATGTAGATAGATGTAAATAGCGGGGAGCTTTACATTTATAGGATATTTTCCCTATTGAAATTATTTATTTAAGCATTTATCAAAGATCTGTTTGATGAAAACGAAATGGTGGCTAAAACTCGGTTACTTGTACAATCCATGGAGTGAGTTCTTTTCTTCTTTTTTTTTGGAGTTGGAGTCTCACTCTGTCGCCCAGACTGGAGTGCAGTGGCCACTCCCGGCCACCGCAGCCTCGACCTGCTGGGCTCCGGCGATCCTTCCGCCTCAGCCTTCCAAGTGGCTGGAATTACAGGCATGCATTACCACGCCCGGCTGATTTTTTGATTTATTGTAGAGATGAGGTCTCGCTGCCCAGGCGGGTCTCGAACCCGCGGACTCAGGCCATCCACTCACCTCAGCCTCCCAAAGGCGCGGGATTACAGGCTGAGCCACCGAGCCCGGCTAAATTCTTTTCTTCTTAATGCATGGACAGTTTCTAGCTTCTCTTAGGGGGCTGACCTCATTCTTTCTGAAGCTGGGTTCTCCCTGGTGATAGGGCCTGTTGCCTGTCCAGGAAGCCATTTATAAGGATCCTGCAAATGTCTTTAGATGGGCATGGAAGAGTGGATTCCCCTTCCTTCTCTGTCCAGATACTGCCTTCTAACACTTCTCCCTGAAGTTACTAAATCCTCTGAATCTTGAGGAATACTTAAGTAATGCTCCATCCGGGGGCTCAGAGGGGGATACCTAAGACAATGGAGTGAGGCCAGGGTCGGGATGGGCAGGTGGGAATCCCACCTTATGCTCCCTGCCTAGCAACCTTTTTGCCTTGTATGTACTGTAGAAGGCATTACTCTATGGTCACTTTTCACTGCAAATTCCAGAACATCTTGCCTCAGTGGACTCAAAAAACAGGAAAAACTTCTTATCTTTCATAGCAAGAAGCCCAGGGGTAGGACAGCTCTGGACTGCTTAATTCCATGGCTCCAGGTTTATTCTGTTCCTCACCCTGCCAGTCTCAGAGTGCCATCTTTGTCCTCTGCTAGCTCTGATTATGGTCCCAGCATGGCTGATGTGGTTCCAGGCCACATGATTCACACTGCTAAGACTTTTTCTCTCTCTCCATTCAAAAGCAAAGACAGTGTTACTCAAATCTGCCTTCTGCCTCGGCCCCAGCAGTCTTTGTTTCCCTTCTCATGGGTCAGAATTACATTCGATGTTCACGCCTGAACCAAGCACAGTCAGAGCTAGTGAGACCACAGTGATTTGCGAGGGTTAGGGCTTTTCCCTGGAGCTGGGGGTTGGGTCTTCCTTCCCTGACACTTCTTGGCTCTGAAGGCCCTCCCTTCCAGGTCCGCTGGTGAGAAAGCACCATCATGTGCATAGATATGTCACAAAACAAAACAAAGCAATGGGTATTCTCTCCATGCTGTGGAGACCCAGTTTATCTGGTTCTGAAGGGTTCCCCTTCCTTGGAGGGTAGGCCCCTGCCTGGCTGTTCCCACTGGTCAGCATTACTATGAAATTGCCTGGGGGTAAGGAGCGCGGATGGAAAAAACAAACAACAGATCACCAACCCACCCAGACCACCGACCGGCCTGACCACCAACCCACCCAGACCAACTCACCCAAACCACCAACCCACGCGAGGGATCTCTCTCACTCTCTCTGACCTGTCAGGGCTTTCTTTCTCAAGACTGAGGTGGGACAGAATCCTCTTGCAGTTCTTTCTGGCCTCATCTGGTGCACAGCTCAGGTTTCAGACTGCCTTCAAATCCAGGCTCAGAGATCATTGACGGATACCACCAGAAAGCTCCTCATTTTTGGGTGGTTCTGTGAGTTCTTGTTTCTCTCCTCAATCTACTAGCTAGTGTCTACTTTTCCCAGTCCTCAGCTGCTTCCTGCATTCCATCCAGGGAGAAGTCACCCAGGGTCCTTGGGGATGATAGGATTGACTCTCCAGCTGATATCCAAAGAAGAAATTGTTTGCTTTGGTTCCCATGACTGGGAAGTGGCAGAAAGACAGGCCATCCTTGGTCTGGGGGGCCAATGCTTGCATTTTTCACCACTATGTCATGCTGCCTCTGGAGGGGAAGCCTCATAAACCGGAGTCCGAGTTGGGCTTGGTTCCTCATCAGGACTTGGTTCCTCATCAGGACCCTCCGAAGACCATTCGTGTCAGGGCTGTTCCTCACCTGGTAACTTTGCCATCCGTTCCCTACACTGCTACAATTTTCAGATGCATCAGCTTCATAGACAGACCCACATTTACTTTGGTGACTGAGGTTTTCACAGGAGACACGTGTAAGCCGGTGGTTCTTTGTACTTGGCGACATCCTGAGTGTGGAAAAGGAGACATAAATTGGTTTCTGTTATGGGTTTACTTGTGTCCTTCAAAAAAGATATGTGGAAATCCTAACCTCCAATACTTCAGAATGTGACCTAACGTGGAAATAGGCCTTTAAGAGTTCATCAGGTTAAAACGAGGTCATTATTGCGGATCCTCGTCCAGTATGACTGGAGTCCTTTTAAAAAGGGGAAATTTGAACAGAGACAGAGATGAACGGGAGAAGGCGATATGAAGAGACAGAGACACAGGGAGAATGCCTTGTGGAGATGGCGTGATGGAAGCGGAATGCATTTATAAGTGAAGATTCCAGGCAAACCACCGAAAGTAGGAGAGAGTCATGAAAGAGACTCCCCTTCATGGCATCCAGAGGGAACCAAACCTGCAGACTCCTTGATTTTGGACTTCCAACCTCTCAGACTGTGGGACAATACATTTGTTATCTTAAGCCATCCAATTACTGGTACGTTGCTATGGCAATTCTAGGAAACGAATGCAGTTTCTGAAGGCTTGAGAGAAGGAAGGCGGAGGTAAACACAGACAGAACAGTTAGAGGGATTGAAGTGCTTGGGAGACTCGCCGTTAGAGACAGTAGATCAAATGAAAATACACATGTTTACTGATACATTTTCCTGTAACACCACAGACCAAAAAAAAAAAAAAAAAAAGGATTTTTGGAAATCCATAAACTTACAGAGGCAAAGAAATGAAGTCAGCCAAGTTAACCAAATATCAGAGACTGGAAAGCAGATGGGCAAGTGTCAATGGTCTCAGCAGACCTGAAGAAGCTGAGTTCTCACCTAGGAATGGGGACAACCGGTAAGTAACTCATCTCATACCACAGAACCCTCATGTCCAGACAAGAGATAGGAAGAAACTTCTCAGAGGAGTCTGATCGACTGAAAGAAAAGATTTAAAGACATTGACGCCAGGAGTCCCCTGATAAATACTCAGATCCCCTGGCTGTGAAGATGCTAGCTGAGAATTCCAACCACATACGTCAGACTTCCAGTCTCTTTCTTTGAGTCGCACTTCTAGGAGCATAAAGTCTAGAATCACCATGTTATACGCAAGTCTTACATGCAAGATAGAGTGCTATGGTTTGAATGCTTCTTTCCAAAACGCATGTGCTATATTGGAGGTGGAGTCTTTAAGAGGTGATTTTGTCATGAGAGCTCTGCCCTGGTGACTGGCTTAATCTATTCATGGATCAGTGGATTGATGGATCAGTGCATCAGTGGGTTATTATGGGAATGGGACTAGTGGCTTTATATGAAGAGGAACTTCAGTCCTTACTCTTAAAGACTTTCCACTGATTGGATGAGGCCCACTCACATTATCGAGGACAGCCTCTTTTACTTAAAGTCAACTGACTGTAGATTTTATTTTTGGGAGTTGGCTTTTTAAAAATTTTATTTTATAGATGTGGGGTATAATTCAGGATGACTGTGGATGGTAACCATACCTACAAAATACCTTCACAGCAGCAGATTAGTGTTTGATTAAGTGGGTACTACAGCCTAGCCAAGCTGACACATAAAACTAGCCATCACACCAGCCAAACTAGCAGTTAAGCATGCCAGTAGAATAAGACATTTTCAAGGATAGAAGGTCTAAAGATTTTTATATGCCATACACCCTTTCTTGGGATGCTACTGGAGGACGCTTTTTAACAAACCAAAGGATTAAACCAAGCACAAGGAAGATATATGTCTCAGGCTGGGTCCCCTTGAAGACTTCAAGACACGGATTCTTGTGCAAGTGATTTGTGAAAGTGACCTATAAGGGGCCAGGTGTGGTGGCTCACACCTGTAATCCCAGCACTTTGGGAGGCTGAGGTGGGAGGACTGCTTGAACCCCGAAGTTCAAGACCAGCCTGGGAAACATAGCAAGACCTCTCTCTCTCTAAAAAAAAAAAGTTAGCCAGGCATGGTGGCACACGCCTTTAGTCCCAGCTACTTGGGAGACTAAGGTGAAAGGATCATCTGAGTCCAGGAGGTTGAGGCTGCAGTGAGCTGTGATCGTGCCACTGCATTTCAGTCTGGGCAACAGAGTCAGATCCTGTTGGGAAAAAAACACCTATACAGGAGTGAAGAAAGCAAGACAAGGGAAAGAGAGGAAACCAAGCAGGTGTGATTCCAGGCAGGCAGCACCTGTGGAGGGTGACTTCAATCCTGTCATTCTATAGTACAAGTGACCTCAGAGTGGTCCCAGCGGAGGCAAGCAGCTGGTCTGCATGTTCCCACACTAGTCAATTGATAGTCAGGGGCTGCTTTGGATGGTGAGGGGTGGGGGATGAAAATTTCTAGGCACTTGGTCTCTGGATTGAGATGAAGCACCTGCCAGGGGCGTCCTCGGAAGAAGAGTTGCAGGTGCTGGTTGTTGGAAGCAAAAGCACCCTGAAGCTTGTGTGTGTGTGTGTGTGTGTGTCCAAAAAACACTACAGACTGGGATACAGAAAACAGAGGATCTAAAACAGGAAAAAGGAATCCCCAAGGTGATGGTGAAGGGAGAGCCCAAGATAAGTGTCATGCAAACAGCTCAGATTGCTGGAGCGGATCAGATTAGGAGAGACTTATTCGAGAAGATAAAAGTGGTAAAATGCCCAGTGAGTTTGAACGTACTGAGAAGAGATTTATGTACACGGGAAGAGTTTGTGGTTGAATTAATAAGAACATAGAAAATTTAGCAAATGAAAGACTGTGGCAACGTTAAACTCCAGGGAAAACAAAATGCATTCGAAGTCACCATCGTTCATAAGCCTCCTGACTAAGTTATCAATAGTATTTGCATGACCATAATAATGTAAACACTGAATGTTTGGAATTTGGCTACAATGATGAGTCTACTCTGGTGGGAGGATAGGAATAAGAAGCAGGTGTGTGTGGGAGACAGTGGTGAAAATGCCACATCTTTCATGCTGGGAAGCCAGTGGCTGAGGCAGACACACGGTCGAGAAGCAGCAGTATCAGCATGCTGCTTACTGGTGGGGTGAAAAAAATCCAGAACATTCAAAAGCTGAAAATGATCTCCTCCGGGTGGCGAGAAGTGGGGGTGGGATGGTGCAGAGTGTGCAACTGTTTCATACAAGTCTTGTACAATAATCGAACCCTTGAAACTGTGTGCATGCAAAACTGTTACTCAAAATAAAAGAGTCAATTAAGAAAGGAAGAAAGCCCTGAAGGCAGAGATGACGGCGATGTGAGCAATGAGGGAGAATAAGAGGTTGATCCAGACAGATTTTAGCGGGATTAGCTTGTGTCCTTCCACCCCCATGGAGGGCCCCAGTAGATAACAGTGCCAGCAAGGAGCCTTTGATCTTCAGACTTTAGGAACACAGGCTCTCAGAACCTTGAAAAGTGAAAATCAGATAGCTGTAAAAGTTTGAAATATTGCATTCATAGAATCTCATTTTAATTCATTCTCTAGAACTCTACTCAGGCTACAGTGCACTACTATATTCCTGCCTGGACAACATAGTGAGACCCTGTCTCTAATGATAATAAACTCCATGCAGGTGTCATTTCCTCCAAAAAGTCCTTTTTTTAAGGTGGAGTCTCACTCTGTCACCCAGGCTGGAGTGCAGTGGCACGCTCATAGCCACCGCAACCTTGACCTGCTAGCCTCTGGCAATCCTTCCTCCTCAGCCTTCCCAGTAGCTGGAACTACAGGCATGTGCCACCACGCCTGGCTGATTTTTTTGATTTATTGTAGAGACAAGGTCTTGCCAAGTTGCCTGGTCTGGTCTCAAACGTCCGGGCTCAGGAAATCCTCCCACCTCCATCTCCCAAAGTGCTGGGATGACAGGTGTGAGCCACTGCGCCCGGTCCCAAAAAGCCTTTTGACTCCTCCCTACATCCCGAAGATGCTTGGGTTTCCTGCCTTCCAGCATCACCAACTTGTGGTATCAGTTGTGCACTTGTCCTTCTCTGATGACAGAGCCTGTATCCCTAGTCATTTCCAGGAACACACAACCATTTCTGGTTTGAGTTCAATTGTTAAGTTCTCCTCCCTCCCCCCCACCCAATTCCCACTCTTTCCCTGGAGTAGCGTGAAGTCCATGGAGTTGCAGATGCCTCAGCTTCATGGCGAGTTCCTGGGGTCTGGTCACAGCAAGTCTCCGCTGACCTCTGGGATGTGTAACATCTGCCTTCTGGTTTGGTTTCTAGCATCCAGCCTATTGACACCTGCAGCAGTGTCCGTGCCATTGATCTGTGTCTTCCTCGTCTTGACCACAAAGACCTTCCTCGTCTGCAGTTCCTTCTCAGGCAGGTCCTTGAGCCTGTTGGCTGTGCTCCAAAACCTCTAGAGGGCCGAGGAAGACTCAGGAGAAGATTCCCTGTCGCCATTTTTGGTCCATTGCATTGGTACTATGTTAGGGGCTGCAAAACTTTTAGGGACCTCATTTACCCTACTGGACAAAAACATCCCTTCTCCCACAGATGCCCGGGCTGATTGATGTTGGTTTCTATCACCCTGATGCAATGTTACTATAAACTTGGAACAACACACATTTATTATCACATGGTTTCTATGAGTCAGGAATCTGGCCACCGCTTAGCTGGGTCCTTTGCAAGGCTGCAGCCAAGGTGTTGGCCAGGGCTGAGTTCTCATCTGAAGTTCAATGGCGGAAAGATGTGCTTTACGTGATTGTTTGCAGCATTCCGTTCCTTGCAGGCAGCCAGACCAGGGGCCTCAGTTGCTTGCCGGCTGTTGGTTGGAGGTTGCTCTCAGTTCCTTGCCCCAAGGTCTTCTCCACAGGCAACTGCCAACACGGCAGCTGGCTTCACACAGCCAGCAAGGAAGAGGTTCTCCTCGCAAGACAGGCACTGCAGTCGTAAGTAGCAGGGATCACGTGCATGTAATCCTATACCTCTGTCACCTTTGCTGTATTCAGTTGGTTAGAAACAAGCCACAGGGTCCACCCAGACTTGAGGGGAGGGGATTATGCAAAGACATGGATACCAGGAATTGGCAGTTATGGAGGGACATCTCAGGGTCTGTCCACTTCTGCATTGATCTCTGACTCTCCTTGTATCTCTTGGTCTCCTCCTGGCCTGTGGAGTCTTGGGTGGGGGAGCTCACGCTTTCTCAGGCATGTCTTCTTAATTCTACTCTTTGGAGGATGTTGGCTTTTTGTACTCAGAAGCCAGGATTTTGGGATTCTAAGCTGCCAAAAATTCAAAAACTCAAAAGCTGGGAACTCACTTTTTTGTTCTTCATTGTTTATGCCATTCCTTTCTTCCTTCTTTTTTTTTTTTTTGTTGAGTTGGAGTCTCACTCTGTCGCCCAGGCTGGAGTGCAGTGGCATGCCTCAACCTGCTGGGTTCAGGTGATCCTTCTGCCTCAGTCTTCCAAGTAGCTGGAACTACAGGTGTGCACCATCACACCCGACTAATTTTTTGATTTATTGTAGAGACAAGGTCTCGCCATGTTGCCCAGGCTGGTCTTGAACCCATGGGCTCAGGCAATCCTCTTACCTCTGACACCCAAAGTGCTGTGATTTCAGGCGTGAGCCACCATGCCCGGTGCCATTCCCTTTTAATGTGGTAAGTCCAGACTGCCCTCACTGCTGCCCCAGAAGTAGTCATGGGCGAAGTGCATGACTGGGAATGACATCACCATGCCCTGCCATGGTGCACGGGGGTCTACTGGAATGAATGTCAATGCCTCAAAGACCTGGGTGCAAATCCTGGCTTTCCCACTTCCTAGCTTTGCGATCTTGCATGAGTCACCAATTTTCTGTGAGCCTGTTTCCTCCCGTATGAAATAAGGATGACAATACCAACTCTTACAGCACCGTGAGCGTTCACTGTAGCAAAGTTGGTAAAAGCTTCTTTGTAAGTTACAAAGTACTGTGTTGTGTATGTATTACTGTTATAGCCGTTAATCCTCTGATGAGTGGTTGAAGTTTGCACAAGTGCACAAGCAACCCCTCTCACAGTGATTACAGACAACACTCGATTCTGACAGGGCTTCTCTGTAGGTCTGGAGTTGGCAGGGAGGCTAATGCCTTTGATGCAAGTTAAATGCGTGCTGGCAGATGCTGACTACAGACGTGCCGTGTCTTGGGCAAGCTGTGGTTTAACTCAAGGTTTTCCCAAGTCAGCGTCACTCTACCAGATGGCAATGTTATGCATGTGGATGCCTCCAGCCAGTTGTAGAGGTGGAGTGGATGGACGGTCAGATTCCTAAGCGCAGGCCTGTCCAGCCCTGGGAATGTTATTACAAAATGCCATCTGGATAGAGTGTATGCATCCTCTGCACAATGTTCTTTACAACCCGTCCTGTTCCTGGTCCCAGGCTCTGTGCAGGGGAGACACATTATGCGTAGGTTTGCATATGTTTTCTTCCCCTTTGACTTGGTCAGAAAAATATTAATTTTAACACGTATTTATGGAAGCCCTTCTGTTATTGGGTGGCATGGATGACACAAACAGGCTATAACATTCTTGTAACTTTCTCCTGAAAATATCATGCCTAGTAGCTTGTCTTTTCCTAGAAGAAAGAAATTGATACATCAGGTTGCAGATCTAGCTAAAGGCCCACAACACAGAACAGGCGGTTACAGGAGTATAAAATCAGGGGCCTCCAGATGGGGGAAGGAACCGCTTGGCAAGACTGTCATTCTGGCCACAGTGGTTTTGAATTTGTCCTTCTGTAAGCTGATCTAAAGATCTTTGTCTCCTTGTTTTGTCCTTTCCACGTGAGCTTTCTTTAAAGAAAGCTGGATGGAGCATTCAGTGTCTGAGTAAGCAGCATCACTTACAGCATTGTTCATAGTGGAGTGACTGTGGGTTCACAATGATATGGGAAAAAGAAAGAGAGAGGGTGAGTCACTGATCCTAGCTGAGAGTATTTTGGATCAAGTGCAACTTAGAGGGGGGTTTGCAAAGAGACAGCGTCAGTCCGTATGGGCCACAGAGAGAAGCCCAGCTTGCTTGGCTCTGCAGAGCAGGGATACGAGGAACATGGTGCCTGTGTCCAGGAGGCTTCGCCCAAGGACTACAGGTAACCCGGGGCTAAGCACTGCTCCCAGGTTGGGAGTGTCCCCTTCCTGCAGAGGGACCCTCTGGTCTGCAGGGGCTGATTCTGGAAGAAGCAGGCAAAGCAGACAGGGTTCCTCACATTTATGAGTTCTTGCTGTGCTCCAAGTCCATTGCTAGAGACGTTCTAGCAGGACTTGCTCAGTCACAGTAAGAACTACAGGAAGCGAGCACGATGACTATGACTTTTATGGTGCAAGAGTCCATAATGCTCAGAAGGAGAATAAAGGAGACCTTAAAAATTTCTCAGACGTTGAACTCAGTTTGTAAATTCCTATTTCCGCTGTTAGGAGAAGATGCAATTTAGCAACATTTTAGGACTTTTTAACCCCACACATTGACTTCTTTTTTTGTTTTTGAGTTGAAGTCTCCCTCTGCCGCCCAGGCTGGAGGGCAGTGGCACGTTCCCGGCCACCGCAGCCTCGACCCGCTGGGCTCCGGCGATCCTTCCGCCTCAGCCTTCCAAGTAGCCGGAACTACAGGTGTGCGCTACCACGCTCGGCTAATTTTTGATTTATTGTAGAGATGAGGTCTCGCCAAGTTGCCCGGGCGGGTCTCGAATCCACAGGCTCAGGCAATCCACTCACCTAGGCTTCCCAAAGTGTGGGATTACAGATTGAGCCACCGAGCCTGGCTATTAACTTCTTTTTTTAAAAAAGTAAGAGTTACGGTCTCGTTACATTGCCCAGGCTAGTCTTGAACCCCTGGGTTCAAGTGATCCGCCTGTCTTGGTCTCCCAAAGTGCTGGGATTACAGATGTGAACCACTGGCCCTAACACATTCATTTCTGTGCCACCTCTGGTTCAAAATGTAACCACATCAAGGTCTGTGTCCCTTCCCCCGCCCCTCATGTATTTGGTTCAAGGGAGTGTTCAGAACCCAGTGGCCTTGGGTGGCGGGTGTCCGGCTGTGGTTGTCTTGCTGACGTAGCACCTGCTCTTTGTCTCTTTCCATCTCAGTCTGGGCAAGGTGCTTATTCTGGGGGCAGGGATATCTTCCCCTGTTGACTTGGCCCCACCCCACTTACTACCTCCTTCTTCCTGCTTTGGCTGAAGTAGCAGGGGCCGGTTTGCCAGAGCCTGCCTGTTGCCTGTTTACTTAACACGGTTCTCACGGCCCCGCCTAGCAGAGCTGTTCTTCCGATGATGGCTCTTGTCTCTGTCGCACCTCAAGACCAACAATTCCAGTGTAACTTTGGTGCCTGTAGAGCATTTTTCTTTTTTTCTTTTGAGTTGGAGTCTCACTCTGTCGCCCAAGCTGGAGTGCAGTGGCACGCTCATGGCCACCTGCGCGTCGACGTACTGGGCTCCCGCAATCCTTCCACCTCAGCCTTCCAAGTAGCTGGAACCGTAGGCGCGCCCTACCAAGCCCGGCTAATATTCTTTTGATTTATTGTAGAGACGAGGTCTTGCCAATTTTCTCAGGCTGGTCTCAAACCCGTGGGTTCAGGCAACCCACTTGCCTTGGCCTCCTAAAGTGCTGGGATTGCAGGCTGAGCCACCGAGCCCGCCCTGGAGTACCTTCTTCCATCCACCCAGAACCTAGCACTGACCTCCCCGCGGATGTAGCATGATTTCAGGGGACAATGCCTGCCCTTGTGTTGCTGCTGACACCCTGAGTTCAGCTGCAGAGAGAATCTGCTGATCTGGCTGGGAAGACCTCATTAGCCCCGGCTCTCCTGTCCTCCTGTCGTGTGCTACGGTTACCTTCAGGCTGGCCCACGCATGCTCATTCTTGGTGGTCCCCTGCTTTCCCTTTATGCCCATGCAAACTCCTGGGGCTTCCCCACCCATCCAGGCCCACGACCTCTACAGACATCTCTGCAGATTGCTGGCTGACTCTTGGCTCCACAGAGCTCCAGGATGGGCAGGGTACCAGCCCCCTCGACTCTCAGATCTTCTCTGCCCAGCCTGGGCTTGCCCAGGGATGAGAGACCAGGAGTTGAGCCCCTGCGAGCATTATCCTTCTTCCTTCTCTCAAGCCCTCTTCTTTCTCCCCCAGCTTGAAGCTCTTACATGTGTTGCAGAGCACAAGGACAAACCTGCCCTCTCTGTTGGCATCTCCATTTCAGATTTTTCCCATCTCACACCCAGAGAATGTCCTTTGACTTAAACAATAAATAATGTAGTGCATTTGTTCCCAAAGGTAATACACTATGTCAGTGGCCGTGTTCCCTTTTAGTTGTAGACTCTGGTTGGTACAGGGCTATCTAGTGCCACACCCACTAATGCTATGAAATCTTACTCTGCTACACTAATGGTATCTCTGTATTACACGTGAAGAAGTCAAACCCCAGAGAGGTTCAGTGTTTGTCCAAGTTGGGAAAAGTCCAGAGTTGTCTGAAAGGAGATGCAGTCCCCCAGGATCATGCTACACCCCTGGGAGGTCACTGCTATGCTCTGGATGGGTGTCGAATTGCCAATGAGTCCCTACAGGCTCCAAAACCACTGGAATTGTTGGTCTTGAGATGCGACAGCAACAAGAGTCAACAATGGAAGAATGGCCCTGATAGGTGGGGCCTGTTAAGGAAATAGGTACCAGGTAGGCTCTGGCAAACTGGTCCTGGCTGCTTCAGACACAGCAGGAAGGAGGAGGTGGTCAGTGCGTTCCCAAGAATGCTGACTGTGCAATGCACTCAAGGAATCAGAAGCCAATAAGAACGCCCAAGTCGGTTTTACCCCGCAAGGTGGCTGCAGAGGCAAAGGAGGAAGCAATAAGGGTACATTCTTGACTTCTGAGAGTTGATTCACCAGTGGGCATAAGCACAGTATGTGGGGGCCATGGAAGACACATGCACCCCCAATTTCCTGGAAAGAAGCATCAATTGTCATAAATGTAATGAACTTCTGGCTCAAAGTGGTAGAGTGAACCCATGTATTTATTTCTACTCCCTAGTCAAATATCACTGAAATGACAGAAGAACTAAAAAAGATATAACCCCCCAGGACAAATAATATAGGAGAGAACAGGCCCTCAGACAGTGATATTTGGAAGCTCCCACATAAGTGGCTGGGTCACCGTAAGGTCTCCTGCTCTAAAGTCCAGAGTCACCAAGTCCCATCCAGGAACACAGAGCTTTTAGGACTTCACTTTTAGATGGAAAAACTAAACCAAATCAACCAACCAATCAATCAAACAAACAAACAAAAAACAACAAAGCCCTCAAGAACCCCAACAGAAAAAGCCCCAAAGAGCATCAGACATTTGGAAAAGTCTCTTGTAGGAAAGACAGACATTTGGAAAAGTCTCTTGTAGGATCAAAACTAGCAAACAGGACAGAGAATCTCTGAGGAAACATAAATGAGAAGCGAAGAAGAAAACCTCAAAACAAAACAAAATAACCTCTATAATTAAATAGCCTAAGAGAGATAAGATGTAATGTTATATGAGGTATTTTCAGAGGGAAAAGAGGTGATATAGCACAGAAGTACTCCTGGAAGTTTAAAATATGATAAAAGTAATATACTCAATAAATGAGTTGGGGGATAACATCAAGGAAGATAATGTGGGAGATAATCTTTCAGAAATAGAACGGAAAGCCAAAGAGATGGAAAATAGAAAAGAAAGATAAGAAAACCAGAACGTAGGTTCAGGATGTCAACATATGACTAATAGGACAAAGAACACCAAGGAGTGGAAAACCACAGAAATAGTTCAAGAGGAGTTTCCAGAATTATAGGACAAGAATTTATATATTTCAAAGCCCAGCACAATGAATTAACAAAATTTGACTATCAAGCACATTGTCATGTAATTTCAGAACACCTGGGATATAGACGAGGACCTTCAACCTTCTAAGGAGAATAAGAAAGTTATGTACAACTTATTAGGCATCAATAGCATGAAACTTACCAATAAAGACCCTGGAGACTGGAAGACAATCAGTAAAAATTTTCAAATTCTAGGAAAAAATGCATCTTTTTTTTTTTTTTGAGTTGAAGTCTCACTCTGTCGCCCAGACTGGAGTGCAGTGGCCGCTCCCGGCCACCGCAGCCTCGACCTGCTGGGCTCCGGTGATCCTTCCGCCTCAACCTTCCAGTAGCTGGAACTACAGGCGCCTGCTATGCCCGGCTAATTTTTGATTTATTGTAGAGATGAGGTCTCGCCAAGTTGCCAGGGTGGGTCTTGAACCCGTGGTCTCAGGCAATCCACTCACCTCAGCCTCCCAAAGTGCTGGGATAATCAGGGCCCTTCAGGGCACACAGGCTACGAAAAAATGCATCTTAATCTAGGGTTCCGTATTCTGTCAAACCGTCAATCATGTGTGGAAGTGGAATGATATTTATAAACATGCAAGTTCTTAACAATGTATCTCCTTTGCGTGATGCTCAGAAGGCTGCTGGGTGTGTGCTTCACACAACAGGACTGCAAACCAAGAAAGAATGAGAAGTCAGGGCAAGGAGAGAGGCACAGGGTGATCCCAGGATGATGGGAAGAGATGGTCCAGGATCTCCACTAGTTAGCAGAGGGGTGGGAGGCTCCAGCAGGAAAGCCCCCAAGAAAAGTACTGGAACTTGCAGATGATCCGGCATGTTTGATGGCATCAAGGTGGTCCATATCCTCCACAGGAGGTAGCTGACATATAAGGCATAAAACAGAAAACTCAAGAAATAAGACTATATGAATATTATTTAGAAATAAGCAATCAGAAGCAACAGTTAAAAAAAAACACACACTGAACATTATTGGCTTTGAGAAGTGGGATTCAGGGAACAGAGGGGAATTCCAAGAACTGATGTTTTCATTTTAAGGCTACAGTTCTATTTAAAAGCACGTGTCTGTATTGCTTGGGAAAATACTACTTTGACATTTGCTGATGTTTTACAATTTTGGCCTATCAAAATTACAGTTTCACATGATCCAACTTAATAAAAATCAAATTAAATAGATGTGTGAAAGAATCATCAAGAGTAACGCTATTCACAGGAAGATAAATACTGCATGGTCTCACTTATGTGTGGAATCCAAATAGGCTAAACTCATTGAGGCAGAGGGTAGGATGGTGGTTACCAGAGACTGGGGGCGGGGAGGTGGTGGAAAGGCCGGGGCATTGGGAAGATGTTGGTTAAAGAATACCAAGTTTCAGCCGGGCTCGGTGGCTCAGCCTGTCATCCCGCGCCTTGGGAGGCTGAGATGAGTGGATTGCCTGAGCCCGCGGGTTCGAGACACGGCTGGGCAACTTGGCGAGACCTCATCTCTACAATAAAATCAAAAATTAGCCGGGCGTGGTAGCACGCGCCTGTAGTTCCAGCTACTTGGAAGGCTGAAGCGGAAGGATCGCCGGAGCGCAGCAGGTCGAGGCTGTGGTGGCCGGGAGGGGCCGCTGCACTCCAGTCTGGGCGACAGAGGGAGACTCCAATTCAAAAAAAAAAAAGAATACCAAGCTTCAGTTACATCGTAGGAATACACTCAAGAGACCTACCATACCCCCTGGTGACTATGTGAATAACCATGTATTGTATTCTTGAACTTTGCTAAGAGAGTACATTTTAAGTATCTCACCACAAAGGGATCAGCATGTGAGGCGATGCATATGTTAATTAACTCATTTAACTATTCCATAATGTATACATATTTCAAAGCATCCTGCTCCACACCATAAATATATACAATTTTTATTTGCCAGTTAAATAAAAAATAAAACTGAGTACCACCTGTTCTCACTCATAAGTGGGCCTTGAACAACTATCATGATACTATAAGAAAGGGATTGGCAGTAGTGGGAAACTGACAGGGGAGTGAGGGGGTGAAAACTGGCAGTATCGGAAAACCGCCAGAGGGGGGACACACTTCATCAACAAGGGTACCTGCATAATGAACATTTGTATACCTCACCCTGAATTGTACCCCACATCTTCAAAATAAAAATTTTTTAAAAAGGGAAGAGGATAGGAAATAGTTTCCCAAGAGGTAAGTTTCAACATTGGGAGAATAAAGCTATCCAACATCCACAAAATACATAAATAAACAAAACAAAACAAAAAAAATGCAGAAAAGAAAAAGGGTAATGGCATACATATCAGTATTGATTAGTTCTTTTTTTTTTTTTTTTTTGAGTTG
>NW_007231866.1:190862-194776 GCF_000164805.1 Carlito syrichta | reverse complement strand
GACGGGAGTGCAGTGGCCGCCCCTGGCCCCTGCAGCCTCGACCTGCCGGGCTCCGGCGATCCTTCCGCCTCAGCCTTCCGAGTAGCTGGAATTACAGGCATGCGCCACCACGCCCGACTGATTTTTTGATTTATTGTAGAGATGAGGTCTCGCTGCCTAGGCGGGTCTCGAACCCGCGGGCTCAGGCAATCCACTCACCTCAGCCTCCCAAAGGCGCCGGATGACAGGCTGAGCCATCGAGCCCGGCTTTGATTAGTTCTATGGCTCATACTCCTTACATGTCTAGCCGTTGATCTCTATCCCTTGTATCCTTTTCTCCCAAAGTCTTCTCCCTTACCCGGCTCAGGTTTCCTGAGAATGTTGGACAGGACTCAGCACGGTGCTAGTGTTAAGGGAGATGCAGGGGTGCAGTACAGGGTGTCGGTTCAGGACCTAGGACAGCACACACGCCAACCCTGCCCTGGGAAGTGCCCCTTGCACTGCGGGATGTATTTCCTTAGCCACAGCTGATGGAGACAGGGATGATACCGACCCACGCCGGGGCAGTCGGGTTTCCTCCTGCAGGATCTGCGGCTGAACTTGAGAAACAGCCCGTTATTTAGTTTCCTCACGTAGTTGCACCATCATCCCTCAGGAACTGTGGGGAATGCAGTGCGTTCCTGGGCCGAGGGCCAGGAAATGCCAGTCTTCAGCGACAGGACAGTGAAGCGGAGGAGCAGAGAGGGTCAGAGACAGGAGACGGGATGGGATTCACGATGACTTGATTGTTCCGTCTTCCAGCTCTTTCTTGAGAAAGGCTGCACTCTTCCTCGTGGGTCACGTCTTACAGCTCAGTGGCCTGAACATAAACTTCTATCCTCTTTCTCTGCTGAGCTCGATGGAGTGGGCTTCAGTTCCCTGCACCCATGAGAATACCAAGGGGCACCTGTTTAGCTCTAGAATTCTGTCATTCAGTGACACATGGGATGGCTTATGTTTTCAGGGGTGGAGAACATGGGAACCAGAAGTCCCAAGCAGCGAGGAAGCTTTGGTGGGTACTTAGGGGAGTTCTGTGTGGGTGAGTTACCCCAAACTGGGTGGATAGGGCAAGGAATTCTGCTCCTTCACAAGTATACCAGGCGCCTAACTGGGCAGGCTTAATGTCATTTTCCTTCAAGTTTTGAGGCCAGCATTTGAAGCGTAGCAGATCATTTAAAAGCCTAAATGAGTCCAGCTGGCATTTAACTGTGGCAAGGGGAAGATGCTTTTTTTTTTTTTTTTTGATGAAGATTTCTCCTTTCTGGCGTTTGGTGCAAGCAGTGTGGAATCCATTTTAGGAAGCTTGTGTCTGTATTCATTTCTTCTCATGCTCAGTATTTTTCTTCCTTCCTCTGCTCTGTCTGACCTGATATGATGTCATTTGGGCTGTATTAAACATTTTTTTTTTGAAAAAGAGTGAACATTATACATTTCATCCCCAAAATGCTATTTCTGGGTCTACAATTCATCTCTGCCACGGCATTTTCCCAGTTCCTAAAGGACTCTGGTACAGACGTACCTTCTCCCCCTCCTCCCTTTCACCTTGGATTCAGCACTAAAAAATGTAAAAGACGTTAATAAGGCAGGAGGTGCTTTATGCCACAGGGTATAGATGATACTATTGGAAATGAAGAATCTTCTTCCTGAATGTTGTCAATTTGTTACTTTTCTGAGTCCGCTGGTGGCAGCTCAGCGTGGGGCCCCGTTATCTCCAAGCCCAAGCAGCTGGCTTTGGGCGCAAGTCTGGACTAGGAGAGATTGCTTTGTGGCCCCAGTGGGACATTTCACAATTTTCTTTTCCTTAGGAAACTTTAAAAAGCCATCTAGACTCCACTACCTGTGCACTTCATTTAGAGCTTCTACCCTGTGACTCAGTTCAGGAAATGCAGCCGCCTGGTCCCCTGCTGCAGAGAGGGTGAAACGTGTCGCCCTGCTGTGGGCTGGCACCTCGAACCCAGGGCGCAGTGGGTCTGGGAATCGGGCCAGTGGGGCTCGCCAAACACTTATTTGACATCTGCCGTGTGTGAGCAATTATGCTCTGAGGGTAGAGAGGTCAGGAAAATGTGGTCTGTGCCCCTCAAGAGCTCACAGCTTAGTGGTGAAGATGGGAAAACAGACAAGTGGTCTACAATGAGTAAAGCACAGGAGAGAAGAAACACAGGAGCAGAAGGAGGGGTCATCTAGAGCTGGTCTGTGTGGAGAGGGGTGCCCATCTGATCTGAGTCTCAGAGAACAAGCTGGAGCAGCTGGTAGTGAAAGTGCAGGAAAAGCATTTGAGGCAGAGGGCACAGCACCACCCAAACATGAACACATAAAATGGAGAGTGACCTGTTTGGGAGACAAGGAGATTGCCAGAATGCTCAGGAGAGGAAGGGGCCTATGAAAGACGAGTCTGAGGAGGTAAGCAGGGCCAGGGTGAACCTTGTGGCAGGGGAGGGGGACTGGGCTTTTCTTTCCTTGATGTTCTTGGGATCCATCCAGGCAAGGGTGTACCTTGGAAAGGCAGAAGAGCTGCACCCCAGGAGTCGTCTGAGAGGGGAGGCTTAGGCCCAGGATCCCTGGGAAGGAGCTGGTGGGAGAGGTAGGGTTGAAAGCCTGGCAGCCAGTGTGGAGAGTTTAAACATAACCAAGGCAGTAGGGGGCAGCCAGGTGGGCAGATGGGGAAGGATAGGCCAAGCTGGGCACCCAGGCTTGGGCGGCTCTGAGCCTCCCTGCTCAGTCTGCATTGTGAGGTCGAGCTCAAGGACTGAGGCGGCCTCGAGGGTCAGAATGAGATTACACAGGGCCGAGTAAGTCAGAAGTCAGAGGCTGACTCAGCAGTTGATGCAGGATGGACCTGTCAGGAGCCGTGACCCCTGCCTGTTTACCACTTGTCCGCAACCGCCCCTCCCCTCAGCCAGTGCTCGGTAATGACAAGTTTCTACCCACAAGTCCCTACTCGATAAGCCAGAGGGGACTAATAGGAACCCTGCCTGGTTACCAGATGGCTGATAGGACACGGGTCCTCAGACATGGTGGCTCAAGCCAGGTAGTGACTAGGAAGGTAGAGAGAGGCAGGTTGATCGAGATGTACTTGGTAGGCTGACACAGACTTGGCTAAGGGTTGGGTATGGGATAAGCGAGAAGGTATTTCAGGACTGACTCCATATTTATGGATTGTCGCTACTAGAAGTTGGGTGAAGTAGTCCCAATGGTTAATACAGTGTATTAGTTTGCTAGGGCTGCTGTCACAAAGTGCCAGACTGGGGGCGTCAACAACAGAAATTAATTTTCTTACAGTTCTGGAGAGTAGAAGTTTGAGGTCAAGGTACTGACATGGCCGATTTCTTCTGAGCACCTTAAGGGAAGAATCTCTTCCACGACTCTCAGCTTGCCTTGTAGACAGCCAGCTTCTTTCTGTGTGTTCACAGTCTTCCCTCTACATGTGTCAGTGTCCAAATTCTTCTTTCTTCTAAGGACACCATATTTTACTCATTTTAAATGAGTCATTTTGGGAGGCTGAGGTGAGTGGATTGCCTGAGCCCAAGGGTTCGAGATCCGCCTGGGCAACTTGGTGAGACCAAAATGACTTCACCTCAGCCTCCCAAAATGACTTCATTTTAATGTTATTACTTCTTTAAAGACCTTATCTCCAAATAAGGTCACATTCTGATGCATCGGGGGATTAGGACTTCAGCATATGAATTTTTGGAGGAACACAGTTCAGCCCATAACTAGAGATTATCAAGAGGGGAACTGTTTTGTCTTCTCAAACTGAAACTCAGGAGTTTAGAATTGAATATGTTAATTTTTTTTAACTCAGTCTTCCAAGTAGCCGGAATTACAGGCATGTGCTACCATGCCCGGCTGATTTTTTGATTTATTGTAGAGATGAGGTCTAGCCAAGTTGCCCAGGC
>NW_007231866.1:190365-190674 GCF_000164805.1 Carlito syrichta | reverse complement strand
GCCCAGGCGGGTCTCGAACCCGTGGGCTCAGGCAATCCACTCACCTCAGCCTCCCAAAGCATGAGATTACAGGCTGAGCCACCGAGCTCTGTTTGAATATATTAATTTTGAGATGCCTTTGATGTATACAGGTGAAAATGTTAGGCAAGTAGTTGTATGCACAGAATCTGGAGCTTTGAGTGGAGGTCTGGATTGGAGGTAAACATTTAGAAATTGTTGGGGCCGGCTCGGTGGCTCAGTCTGTAATCCCGCGCTTTGGGAGGCCAAGGTGAGTGGATTGCCTGAGCCCGCGGGTTCGAGATCCGCCTG
>NW_007231866.1:166912-189456 GCF_000164805.1 Carlito syrichta | reverse complement strand
CACTCACCTCAGCCTCCCAAAGGCGCGGGATTACAGGCTGAGCCACCGAGCCGGGCTGTGCTTTTAAACAAGCTCTCCAGTATGACGCCCACTCAAGTATGAGAATCACCCCTCTAAAGAACTTTTCATTGTCTTTATGTACATGAGAAGATATTAGAAAAAAAAATTCACTTTAAGTTTTGAGAGGAAAAAAAAACTGCCTTCGTTCTATACGATGCCAACATTTAGTCCACCACCTTCCAGTGGGGGAGGCCAAGGGACTTCACGGCAGGTCTCAGCCCCCAGCAGCTCCCAGCAGGCTGTAGTCCCATGGATTCCATTTGGTAACTCAGAACCACATTTTCCTTCTGGTCGCTTCATGCATTGTTTTGCATAAGACACAGTATGAATCTGGGTAACAGAAAGACAAAACAAAACATGAAAAACACAGAATGCCCTCCAATTTAAAATGCGAAGAAGATGCCACAAATCTCCTAAGCCCCCTATTATAGAACGAGTTTAATAAAAGCAAAGGAAATTTTGTGTTTTTTAAAAATGCCAGATAGGACTGCTGGTAATGCCCGATCTTTTTATTTTGTTAATTCAGCAACATTTCGAGTGAAACCCAGACACTATACATTTAAAAATAATGCAACCTTGCTCCCAATGTAAGTGGCGAGAGCGAGAGGTCTCCATGGAGCTTTGCTAAAGGGGAGGAGGGAAAAAGAAATTAAAAACCGTCCACTAATGTGGCGGCGAGTAATGAAATAAGAATCTGACACTTGGTGCATTGAAATGCAAACAAGATGTCCCTGTGTTACCCTGGCAATTCATCATAAAGGCCAGTGCATTTCTGCTTATTATACATGAGGTGCTGTGAATTATTACCGGGCTGGTTCTTCTAACAAACTTTTCAAACTGTGTACACGATAGGGTCAAAAAGAGATTTATATATGTGTTTGTGTGTGTGTGTATGTGTGTGTGTGTATGTGTGCATTCATGCTAGGAGATACACATAGAAGAGTGTGTTTCTCTGCCTGTGAGTACACGGAACCAAATATATTTGGATTACAAATGAGAAATTCAGGTTATGACCCAGGTATTTGGAAGGATTCTCTCTCTCTCTCTGTATGTATATATACATAAACATTTTTACTATATATGCAATATATATAATTTTTTGACATATAAACACTATGCAGATGTATCCCTAGATAAAATAAAATCTATTGTCAAGGGACACCAACCCAAACGTATTTTGGGAAGTATATCACAATGAGAAAATGGGCCAAGATGATCTTGGAAACCTATTGTTAGAGGCATTGCATCATCATACTTAAAATGGGATTTAAAAACAAAACAAAACAGACAAAAACCTGATAGGTGATCACCTAGGTACTTGGGCTTCTGCAGAAAATGATTGGGACACATGCACTTCTATGTGGACACATGTCCATCTATTTCCACCACCAGTGGAAAGACAGTTTTTTGTTGGGAGAAGGCTGAGGAAAACAACACATCCTTTGACTCTTTTAATTATCTTATATTTTAGTGCAGGAAAACCTTGAAACTTTAACGTGTGTGTGTGTGTGTGTGTGTGTGTGTTTGTGTGTAAGGTTCGAGTCAGCGTCTGGGCAAGAGTCTGGCAAAAACTTGCAGTGAGGCAAGAATATATGTCAATGAGAGGATTCTAGGAGGACAAATAGAAATTAGACTTTACTGTTTTTACTCTTCAAAGCAACCTTGAAGAGCTGGACTATTGTCAGCATCATGGCACAGATAGGAAAATTGAGGCTCAGGGAGATTAAGTTGATGTATCCGGCTAGAAAGTGGTGGAGCTGGGATTTGTACTCAGTATCTGACTGCTTTTAAAGCCTTTGTGGCTCCCACGGATGGAAGAATTAACACAGAAAACACACTGTGGACTGGGAAGAAAATTTGGTTATGACTCCCAGGCAGGTGGATCGGGATTTAAGTTGTCCCCTTTTGATTTCAGTGGGAGTGAAACAGAAGATGGTGGGTGCTATGGTTTGAATGTCTTCACAAAACTCATGTTGAAGTTTTTTTTTTCTTGAGTTGGAGTCTCACTCTGTCACCCAGACTGGAGTGCAGTGGCCACTCCCGGCCACCGCAGCCTCGACCGGCTGGACTCTGGCGATCCTTCCGCCTCAGCCTTCCAAGAAGCTGGAACTACAGGCGCGCGCTACCACGCCCGGTTATCATGTTGAAACTTAATTGCCATTGTAACGGTATTAAATTACATCACCTTTAGGAGGTGATTAGGTCATGAGGATTCATGACTGGCTTGACCGTTATCTCAGCAGTGGGTTAGTTGTCACAAAAGAGGGGCATGTGGATTCCATTTCCTCTCTGTTTCTCGTTTACGTTTCACTACGTTCTGATGAAGCACCAAGGTCCTTGCCAGACGCCAGAGCCGTGCTCTTGGGTTTCCTGGCCTTCAGAACGGTGGGAAATAAATATCTTTTTATAATACTTATAATATCTTTTTATAATTTATAATTTTACAAATTATCCAGGTCATTTTTCTACAGCCTAAGACAGCAAGAGTGAGAGACAGGAAGAAGGTCAGTGAAGGGGTCACAAAAACGCCCCTAAGAAAATTTCTGGTCACATCTCCTGAGCCAATTCCATTGCAAGATCTGGTACAAGGCTGACACATACGTGGAAGAAAGAAATAGAGATTCTGGAACACACAGGAAAGTACTGGAAGGCCATGCAGCCGACCTATAATAATAGGAGTTGGTTGTATATTATTTCTTATTACTGGGGAACAACAATGCAGGCAGGAAGAAACGGGAGGCTTTTTATTTACATACCTCAGTTTTATTTGGAATCTATGGTAGTTCAAACAGGATTGGAGTTTTCATTGTTTAGCTAATTCTTTTTCCTGAAGCATTGATTCTCCTCCTTGGCTGATCACTAGAATTTCCTGGGAGACTTTTTGGTAACACATGCAGATTCCAGAGTGACCAGGACCCAGGGAGTCAGAGTCTCCATGGTGAGTCCAGGCATCTCTGATTAAAAAGTCCCACAGATGATTCTGAGGATGAGTCACATTTGGGAGCAGTTGGTCTACTTAAGATAAACTGTTTAAAGCACCTTCCAGCACTTTGGAAAGACTTAATTCCATATAAGCAGTTGATATACTAATTACAAATTTGCCTTATCTAGTCATTAAATTAGGTTCCCTAAGGACTACTCTGAATCCCTTGGATTAAAGGAGTAGTTGAATCTAGTTAACCTAGTTCTGATTGGTATATAGCTATAAAATAGAAAAACACATTTTCTTAAAATAGTCCACAATTCGTACTTGTGACCAATGTAATACTAGTCTTTTCTTCTATGATTTGTGGAAAAAATGCTTTATTTTTGCCAGTGGATTCCTTAATTTTAACACAAGAAAATGGAATCTCAAGGCAATTAAAAAACTTGCCTGAGAATATGGAGTTAGTTAGTGGCTGAACCAGAAGAGACATAAAACCTCACTGTGATCAGCACTGGTGGGTCAATGACAAGGAATATGGGATTCCAATGTTTCAAGGACTTAGAGCACAGTGAGAGAGTCAGACAGCTGTTGTGATCATGACCGTTAGTCAATAGATCCAAGATACAACAGAAACAGTGGGTGAGTTGATCCATCACACAGACAGGTGCTCAGAAGTGAAACTGCCTTAATTACTCAAGAACAGAACTTGACTTCTATTTTGAGCTCTTACTCTGACTGCAAGTGAATAACTTCAATCAGCAGAAATAACCTTAGTCTGGATTCAGGATTCCCACCCCCCCCTTCCATGAGGTTGAAGTTGAGTTCTGGGGCTCATTGGGATGCCAAGGCATTGGGGGATGGAGAATCCTCGTGTCATCTTCCACCTGGCGTCTGCTGAGCATTTCATTTCCATCTGGTCCCTAAGGACCAATCCATGTAGATGGCAGCTGTGTCTCTGTATCCCAACCACAAGGCTTCTTCAGGTCTGGGTCTTCCTTCACAGCTCCTACTACTCTCTTGATTGTTTCCAGACTATAGGCTGTTTTGTGCTCTGTGTTAGGAAGCCGGAGGGCTTTAGGAGACAGCATCAGACCTGTCTGCTGGGAAATCTGCTCAATTATTTTCTGCTTTTCTTTTCTTTTTTTTTTTTGAATTGGAGCCTCACTCCGTCGCCCAGACTGGAGTGCAGTGACTGCTCCCGGCCACCGCAGCCTCGACCTGCTGGGCTCTGGCGATCCTTCCGCCTCAGTCTTTCAAGTAGCTGGAACTACAGGCGTGCGCTACCACGCCCGGCTGATTCTTTTGATTTATTGTAGAGATGAGGTCTCGCCAAGTTGTCCAGGCGGGTCTCGAACCCGCGGGCTCAGGCAATTCACTCCTCGGCCTCCCAAAGCGCGGGATGATGGGCTGAGCCACCGAGCCTGGCCTGCTTTTCTTACAGGATGCTGGGTTTAGGGAAATTCCATGAGTTTTGCCAAGGACTGAGTGCCATCTGGGAATTGAAAAACAGATCCTCCTTACTCTTGGACCTCCAAATCTGTGTGAGAACTCTCCTTTCATTCTGCCCCGAAAAGACTTGGTTTGATGTGTGTGTGGGTGAGTAGAGGTGGATGGGGCGGGTGAAAGTATAAACGGCAATGAGAACTGTGCTCAGGGACCCAGAGGGTTCCCATTTCTTCCTTCCCAGTGATATGATACTGTTATCATGTGATATGATACTGTTTTTTAGTATCCCAATATTCTTATCAGGTAAACTTATTTTTCAGTAGCATCATGCCAAAGTGTTCCCCTTAGATCTTCCTCCCCGCTTGCCTCAGTTTCCCCAGACTATAGATGAAATAAAATATTATGCAGTTGACTACGGATGGGGATTGAAGTGAAATTATCTTTGCATGACCACATGTATTCTTTTAAATTTTTTTATTTATGGCACGAGCTATGCCTTGACTCTTTCAGAATGTCAAGTGTTCAGAATGTCAATGCCCTCCAGCTAAGACTATCAGGAACACACTTTCAGTTGATTAAATTGGGTTTATTATTTGGTGCAGTGAGGAGGGCACGTGCCACAGGGAATTGGAGTGTTGTCATTAAGAGGGTGTTAGAAACGACTTACAGGATTTGGGCTTGTGTTGAGAGATTTTGGGAAGGGTTTAAGGAAATAAGGTTTTGCTCAGGATTGGATGTTACCAGGAAGTAGGGTAATTCTATGATTGGATATCCTAATACATTTTATCTAGAAGAGGGACGAGTAGACAGAGGCTAAGGCTATAATTGGTAAAGAAGCAGCAGGCACTTATATTAGCTAGGAGAGAGGGATGCTGGGTATTTCTGTGGCTTTGACGTGTTCATGTTTTGTCTGTGTTCAGGCCTGATTATGGAGTGATCTTGTTTTTTGTCCCGATACGTCACGGTTATCAGAGTAGCCTTGCTTGAGGCTGATGCTTGTCAACTTGTTTATGTCTGATAGGAGGACATCCAGGCCTGCCTGTGGGTACCAGGCCAGCTCCTAGTAAAACCAAGGCAAGGTTGATAGTCTTGTGACAGCTCTCAAATGTCAGGCACCGCTTTCTTCCTCCCCCATGTTTGAAAGCTCAAGAATCCAGACTTATCTTTCCCCAGTGGATTTTTGAAAAGCAAAATCCAAGAACACGTCACTTATTTTTTTCCCATGTTCCCAAAGTCTAGCTCCTGAAAGAGAGAAGAGCCTTGAGGTAATAGGGAATCCCGAACAAAATCCCATCGATTAAAATATTAAAACGTTACCCTACGTGCACAATGACTTGTCAGATGGCGGGGCCTGTGATGGTGATAACACCATGACATAGCCTCTTCCCCAAAGAGATCACTCTGAGATGGCGTCTCCTCTCAGAGAAAGAGAAAAGGAAGAAAAGGTATTCCAGGCAGAAAGAAAAGCATGTATCAGCCGTGCTGGAGAGAGACAAGCCAGTCACAATGCTTGCCTTGCTTACAGTTTTTTTTCTCAGTAAAAGCATGAGATCCCAACCCCGTTCGCAGCTGACTGGTTCGGAAGTGCTTGCCGACTCCACAGGTGATCTCTTGGTCGCTTGGTCAGCAACTTAGGAGGCTGGTCTGAACATAAACAGGAGATGGCCTCTCTCTCAGAAATGTGGGCTAGGAAATGCCCACCGAGGAGGCTGTGAGGAAGGAGGATTGAAACTGGGGGGCTGTGAATAGGCCCCTTGAGGAAGAGTGGGAGCCAAGAGGGGTTGGGGAGCGTCAGAGTTACGAGGAAGCAGAGACTGCAGGCAGACAGATGGCAGGTTAAAGAAGTAAGTGTGTTCCTTTTTCGCCACACCCTCTCCAGCAGCTGTTATTTTTTTTGAGTTGTTGATAATTGCCATTCTGACTGGAGTTAGGTGGTATCTCAGCGTGGTTTTGATTTGCATCTCCCTGATGATTAGCGAGGTTGAACATTTCTTCATGTGTCTGTTGGCTGCTCGGATGTCTTCCTTTGTGAAGTGTCTGTTCATATCTTTTGCCCATTTTATAATGGGGTTGTTTGTTCTACACTGTTGGTGGGAGTGTAAACTAGTGCAACCTCTGTGGAAAGCAGTGTGGCGATTCCTAAAAGCTCTAAATATCAACCTCCCATATGACCCTGCAATTCCGCTACTGGGAATATATCCGGAAGAACTCAAATCACTCTATAAAAAAGATACCTGCACACATATGTTTATCGCAGCATTATTCACAATAGCAAGAACCTGGAAGCAACCATACTGCCCATCAAAAGAGGACTGGATTAAAAAAATGTGGTACATATACACGATGGAATACTACGCAGCCATAAAAAAGAACAAAATCATGAATTTCGCAGCAACCTGGATGGAACTAGAGTCTATAATACTGAGTGACCTCTCACAGAAACAAAGATCTGAGTATCACATGTTCTCACTCACATAATGAACCTTGAACATCCAATGTAATACTATAAGAAAATGACTGATGGTACTGGGAAACTATGGCGGGTGAAGGGAGATGGGATTAACAGTAGCAAATGTTTGTCTGGGGTTGGGGAAACACCTCTTATTAACAGGGTGCCTGAATGAAATGTAATTGTACACCTAACCCTTAACTGTACCCCACAACATCATAATAAAAAATATTGATTAAAAAAAAAGAAGAAGTAAGTGTGGTGGCTGTAACAGACAGGCCACAGGGACAGAATACCCCTGACTGTGGTCGAGTATTGTTAGCATGGAACAGCAGGGTGGAGATCACTCACTCCATTGGGTCTCCCCTTTCTGGGGGCGGGGCCTGACTCGACCAGGATCTCCATCCCGGGACTTCAGGTCCTTTCCTTTTCCTCACCACTCTACGCACATCCTACCAATGCCCCTCGCCCCCACTTGGACTTGCTTGAGTTCTTTGAAGGAGCCCAACAACAGAGTAGATGGACGCAAGGATCAGACCCAGGCTAGCATCATCTGCTACGTCTTGAGGTTTATACGTGCCCTGTCAGAGCTTGTTTAATTTTAGGTGACAGAAAACCCAACTCAGTTTGGTTTAAGACCAAACAGCAGTGCATTGTCTCACACCCCTGAAGAGGCCAGGGCTGTTAGCTTTAGGCATGTTGGATTCAGGGGCTCAGACGGTGTTGGCAGGACTCAGTCCCTCCCTGCGTCTCCGCTGTTCTTTTCTGTGTCGTCTTCGTTCAGGTTTACATCCGTGGACACTGTCTTCTTCCTGATTGCTCTGGCATATGTCCTGGGAATGAGGATTGGACTGACTTGAATCAGGGACCTGACCCTGAGCAAATTCCCATGGCCGCCAGAAGCGGGTGGATTGGTGGCATCAGCCCTGCTCACTGTCACGGACAAGACTGAGGGCAGATGCTGGGTGGGCATAGTTGGCAGACGCCTGCCACATGCCTATGGATGTGTGTGCGTGGGTGCTCATGTGCATTGGGTTGTATTCACGACTTCCAGCCACCAGGAAATGTGGAGTGTAGAGAAGAAGAAGAAGAAGAAGAAGAAGAAAAATACACGTAGTCATTATCTGGACACGAGTACGTCTTTTTTTTTCTTCCTGAGTTAGAGTCTCACTCTGTTGCCCAGGCTGAAGTGCAGTGGCACACTCATGGCCACCCCAGCGTCAACCTGCTGGGCTCCGGCAATCCTTCCGCCTCAACCTTCCAAGTAGCTGAAACTACAGGCATGCACTACTGCGCCCGGCTAATTTTTGATTTTATTGTACAAACGAGATCTTGCCAAGTTGTCCGGGCTGGTTGCGAACCCCCGGGCTCAGGCAATCCACTCGCCTAGGCCTCTCAAAGTGCTGTGATTATAGGCTGAGCCACTGAGCCCGGCCCAGTACATCTTTTTAATTGAAATAAAAGTTAGTTTGGGAAGCCAATACACATTTAATCTGTTTTCATTACTTTTTTCATCTTTCAAAATAACTTTGGAGGCCATTCCTTTACTAAACTCTGGTGTGGCCATGTGTTCTTCAAGGTATGGCTGCCATGCTTTCCTAGCTTTGGCCCCCTTCCCTAGCTTGTGGAGGTCAATCTCTCTCTAATTTACTTTGTAAATAAACTGTATTTTCCAATCAAAACCAAAAACAGAATAACTTTGGAATTTCATATGGTGGATGGCACACAATGATTGGGTGGGGTGCTCAGAGGATCATGATATAATGAAACTCCCAAACCTGCAGCCTGGAATAGCAGAAGGTCATGTCCTGGCTGAATCCGGTCATGCCATCTACTGGCTTGAGTCGTTGAACCTTCAGAGTTTAATCGGGGAAAGGCATGTTGCAGTATTGCTGGTAAGGACATTTGGCAACCGGAAGTGCTGACGGTGACAGCTGTTGCTATCAGGAGCCTGCTTCATGGTTACAGGGATCAGTGCTCCAGATCGTCAGACCTTCAGGCAACGCACACACCATCGTTTCAGATCTACTGTCAGGTTGCTCAGCTTGAGTCTACACTCAGCCAATCCCATGTAAAGAAAACTCCAGTGGAAGTCGGCTGGCAATGAGCACTTTGAAAGCTACAGGTTGGGGGGGGGTCATATAACATCAATATGGGTACCTGATCCCAAACCAGGCAAAGTAGGGACCAAAGGGAGGCCCAAACTTTACCTGTATGATGTCCACTTGTATACCTAATCCTGAATTGTGCCCACATCTTTAAAATAAAATATATATAAAAGAAAACTATGGGTTGAATTCAGCTGATAGCAGTTAATAATTAGTTGGCGCCAAAATAGTCTGATTATGATTAGAGAAAATATACATCAGATGAAATGCAATCTTTTTTATTTTCCAAACTGTGCATTTGGGCACGTGGTTATAACCTCCTGTTATAAATGGCATTCTAAAACCTTATACCTAGGAGTTTGCAAAGCAGTCCCAGCAAGAGTATTTGCGTGTGTTATGTGTATTCATTTGGGTGTACCTGTGTCTTGTGAGCAAGAAGAATGGTGGGCATTGCTGGAGGGACCATGCATCTGGGAACAGAGGTGGATGAGGCCTTTGGCTGGTGATAGTAGGATCCTTATCAAACCCGTGACTGGTACCTGGGAGTGACTGAGGGGCTTGGGTCTCACGTGGGGCTGCCCTTGTTGTGTCTGTCCACAGCAGAGAGCAGGCCCAGAGAAGACATCCACATGGGGCATTCACAAACTGATTTTGGATGGGACCTCTTAGCAGCCGGAGCAGTGAGAGACATTCAGTGGGAGCCTGGCTTTGCCACGCATGAGCTAGGCCTGGAGCTTGGGCTCCGCTTTCGTGTCATCTCTGCAGCAATACACTCCCTGCCTCGTTCTTTCAAGCCAGGCGTGAGATCCGTGGAATGAAGGGCTCCACATCAAAGCCCACCAGACACCAGGAATTTCTTTCACCGGCCCTTTCTCTAGCTTATCAGAGGGTAATGGCAGAAGCACGTGGGACAGAGTCATTGTGGCAGTGAGAGTTTTATGCAGGCAAAAGTGTCCAGTTTTAAGGCTTAGAGTCAGTGAGTGCCGATAGCTTCCAAGTCCTGTATTTCTAGGCCAGAAATAAGACATGGTGAGAGTTTGGTCATGCATTCATTCGTTCATTCCAATTTGTCTTCCTCTTAAAAGACATGGAAACATCTTTGAATAGGAATAGAAACCACTGGGGGACAGGAAGGGAGACATACCCCCAGACCTTGGTTGACATTTTAACCTAACTGATTGTAAAAATAGAGTTCCGAGAGTCCTAGACGAAAGGGAAACTGTTTTGGATAAAGGGAGGCATATCAGCCCATCTGAAGAAAAGTTTTTTTCTTGTGATAGTTTCCATAAATAAGTGCTAGACAGGTGTATACGTTCCTCTCTCTCTGTGGTTTTCCAAGCACGACGCCTGGGTCCACAGCATCAGTGCCACTTGGGAACTCGTCAGAAATGCAGACCCTTGAGCTCCCCTTCAGACCAGAGACTCTGTGGGTGGGGTCCTTCAAGAAGCTTGCCAAGTGTTTCTGAGGGGTGCTCAATTGGAGAACCAGGGCTCTAAAGGTTGTGATTCAGCGTTTAGTCTTCTTCTGAAATGCCTGCCTGCCCGAGCATGCCCTCAGCGATCTGCAAAACGGGTGACGCAACTCTAGGCATTCCGGTGCCTATGGTCTTGGCATTCCGCTGGAATAGGGATGCCAGAGCTGTCTCTCACCACCTCATTTCAACTCCCGGTTGTTTGAGGAAGGCATTGCCTATTTCTGGAGGACGTATCCTATCAGAGCTCTTTTCACCTCCAGACTCGTAGTAATGTCGCATGCATGCACCTCTACAGTTTCTTCAGCTGCAAGTCTTTGAATGAATCGTCCAGAAGAAAATCTATAAAATATAGCGAGTATGACTTCTTTTCAGTTTCTCCGTAATCGTGTAGCTTACCATCTTATTAGAAGTAACATCTAATTTACATTCCATAAATCTCATCAAAATTTCTAATTCCCCACCACACATTTATATTTATCTTCTCTCTTGTAATCAGCATACGAATCCATCTGGATGTTCACAGAACAACTAGCGTTTCCCTTTCTATGGCATCTCATGCTTTCTCATTTTTCTTTTACAGCAACCTTCATGAACAATTTTACTGTGAGCAAATGGGAAAATTTAGATAGCTGTATTTCAGTTTCAAAGACAAGTGAGAAACTCAGTGTTTCGATTTTTATTCAGGTTTATCATGTTACATGGACTCACCCAATGTATATTACCCTGCCGAAACCTCTTTTGAGATTCTGTATCGACAATATTTCAAACTTGTGGTTAATGTGAAATAGGATATCATGCATTCAGGAGCCCCCAATCCCAGGCTCACGGACCGGTGCTGGTCTGTAGCCTGTTAGGAATTGGGCTGTCCAGCAGGAGGTAAGGGGAGGGTGAGCTTTGCCTCCTGGATCAGTGGCAGCCTGCACATTGTTTTATTTACCACTTCCGTTCACACCTCTTTTTTAAAAAATGGTGTATTGTGTAATTATTTCATTACCCATTACAATGTAACAATAATAGAAATAAAACACACAATCTTATGTGCTTGTATCATCCTGAAACCATCATCCTCACCCCTCTGTCTGTGGAAATATTGTTTCTTCCATGGAAACTGGTCCGTGATGCCAAAAAAGGTTGGGGACCGCCGATGTATGTGATCTTTCTTCTTTGGTTTAACCTAGGACAATGCCTCTTGTGCTCTCTCTTAACAAGACCACACAGCCTTGAAGCGTAGGTGCATAGTAAGTCTTGAAACTGGGTAGATGGATCCCTTTCATTTTCTTCTTCTTTTCAAATATTTCTAGCTTTTTTCAGTTATCTTTCTACATACATTTTAGCAAGTTTTTATTTTGGGTGGGACTTTTGTAGGAATTGCATTAAACTGCATATCAATTTGGGAAGAATTGATTTTTTTTTTCTTTACCATGTTGAGGTTTCAAATTTATGAACATAGTATGTCTCCCCATGTATTTCCTTTGTCAATTACGTAGCTTTCAGTATACAAGTCCTGCATAGGTTTAATTAGATTTACACACAAGTACGTCAGTTTTTTGAGCGATTATATCCTATGACCTTACTGAAATTATAAATTAGCTCTTGAAGGTTTTTTTTTTTTTTTTTAGACTCCTTAAGATTTTCTGTGTAGATAGTCATGTGATCTCAAAATAGGGACAATTTTACTTCTCCCTTTCTGATCTGTATGTATTTTACTTCCTTTTCTGGCCATATAACACTGACTGTCTGGACAGAACTTACTGCATTAGAATGTTGAGAGCAAACATCCTTGCTGTGTTGCTGATCTCATGGGGGAAATAATTCAGTTTTTCACCCTTAAATATGCTGTGAGCTATAGGTTTTGGATATCCATTCTTTATCAAGTTGAGCAATTTTTTCTTTATTCCTATTTTTTTTGAGAGTTTTAAAAAATCATAAATGAGCATTGGATTTTTTCCAAAGCTTTTCCTGCATTATGGATATGTTTATGCAATTTTTCTTCTTTAACTTATTCATGTGGTAGGGCTTTGCACATGTTGTAGAGATTAAATTGATTAATTTTGAATACTGAAACAGTCTTGCATCCCTGGGAAAAACTACTTTGTCTTGTGTATTATTCTTTTTGTATACTACGGAATTCTATTCGCCAATAAGTCAAGAATTTTTGCATCTATGCTAGTAAGGAATATAGGTTGGTCATTTTCTTTTTTAATATTGTTTTTGTCTGGATTTCTCATCAGAGCAATGTTGGCTTCATAAAATGAATTGGAAAGTATTCCCTTCACTTCTATTTTCTAGAAGAGATTGTGTACAGCTGGTATTAATTCTTCTTTAAACACATGGTAGAATTCTCCAGTGAAATCATCTGGGCTTAGGGATTTCCTTTTTGATAGTTTTAAAATTATGAATTCAATTTCCTTATAGTTAGAAGGCTATTTAAATGATTTATTTTATATTAAATGAGTTGTGATATTTTGTGTTTCTTGAGAAAGTGAAACATTTCATTTATTGTCATATGCATGTGTGTGTAGGGGTATTCATAGTATATCCTTATTATTCTCTTGATGTCTTCAGTAATATTGCCTGTTTAATTCCCCATATTGGTAATTTGTATATTCTTTCCCTTCTCTGGTTTGATGGCAATTTGTCAGTTTTATTGGTCTTTTCAAAGGACCAGCTGTGTTTCACTGATTTTCCCCTATTTTTCTGCTTTCAATTTCATTGATTTCTGCTCTCATAGTTATTATGTCCTTCTTTCTGCTTATTTTGGGTTTATTTTGCTTTTCTTTTTCTAGATTCTTGAGTTTGGAGCTTAGGTGATTAGTTTGAGACTTTTCCTGTTTTTTGATACAAGCAATTAGTCCTATAAAATTTCCTTTGTGCACTGCTTGTATCCCACAAATTTTGATATGCTGTACTTTCATTTTCACTGAGTTCAACTTATTTTTTGGTTTCCATCAAGACTCCACCTTTGATTTAGGGATGTGTGTTGTTTGAAGATTTTCCTGTTATCTTTCTGTTACTGAATTTTGTTGATTCCATTGTAGTTATGATTTTAATTCTTTTAAGTTTGTTGAGGTTTACTTTATGGTGCTGGACATGGTCAATCTAGGTATATGTTTTGTGGACACTTGAAAAAAACGTGTATTTTATCAGTTGCTGAGAGAGGAATATTGAAGTCTCCACTATAATTGTGGGTTTGTTTATTTCTCCTTTGAATTTTGCTTCAGATATTTTTCAGCTCTGTTGTTTGGTACATATACATTTAGGATTGCTATGTCTTCTTGGAAGTGACCGGTTTTTCATTATGTAATGTCCCTTTCTGTGTCTGATAATTTTCCTTACTCTGAGGTTTACTTTATCTGATATTGATATCACTTCTGCTTTCCTTGATTAAGGTTTGCATAATATGTAGTTTTCTACCTTTTTACTTTTAACCTGAATATATCCTTACATTTGAACTGAGTTTCTTGTAGATAGCTTATAGTCGTGTCAGGTTTTGTAGACCTATTCTGCCAATCTCTGTCTTTAATTAGTAGATTTAAGTAATTTACATTTAATATAGTTAGTTATATGTTCATTCTTAAGTCACCCTTTTAATTTTTGTTTCCTGTTTATTCTCTGTTTTTCATTTTTCTATTTCCTTTTTTCTGGCTTTTTTGTGGATTTCTTGAACACTTTCTTTAAATGGAATTTTTTTAGAGCAGTTAAGACTCACAGAAAGATTGATTAAAAGATAGAGATTTTCCATGTGCTCCTTGCCCTCACGTATGCATGGGTGCATGCATTATCAATATTTCTAATCAGAGTGGAAAAATCATATTTTTCCTTGTGTATTCCTGAAGCATTGTAGTGTGAATCACATTGGAAATGAATTTGTTTCTTGGTCTTTTCCCCAACACTCCAACCCACTGCATGTAGCTTTCAGCATTTTCTGGTCTTTTTTTGTTTTGTTTTGATGTTGTTGGTTTTATGCAGTTGTCTCTTTTTCAGCTTCTCAAATGTTTACCTCTCTCTGCTGTTGGTTTATTTCTCTTTCTCTTGTCTATGAATGCAAAGTATTTTAAATTTCTTTACTATCATTTACGTAGAGTTTCTGAGAGTAGAGGCAAATGTGTATATTCAATCTACTATTTTAGCCAGAAGTCTCTGACTAAAAATTTTAATTTTTTAACAGTGTTTTTGAGTGTATCTTTTTGTATGGCTTTTTTATTGGTTGCTTAGAAATTTCATTATATATGCATAACTTGTCACAGTCTACTGATATGTCATTTTACCAGTTTGAGTAGAAAATAAAAACTTTATCACCCTTGATGTTCTTTTACTCTCTCTCATTTATAATATATTTTTATTACATATGTTTTTTTCTATATACATTTAGAAACATATCAGTCAGTGTTATAATTTTTGCTTCAAACATCAATTGCCGTTTAGATAATGCAAGAGGAAAATAAAAGTTTATTATATTTATCCATATTTTTAACTTAGTATGTTCTTTCTTTTTTCCCACTGTTCCGTTTCCTTCTTTTATCATTTCCTTTCATTTTAGAGAATTTTTTTAGACATTTTTAAGGATAGGTAGGCTGTTGACAAATTTTCTAAGTATTTTTTCATCTGAGAACATCTTGATTTCTCTTTCATTCCTAAAGAATATTTTTGCTGAGTAGAGAACTCTATACTCTGGTAAGTAAGTTTACTGTTCTTTTCTTTTTTTTTGAGTTGGAGTCTCACTCTGTTGCCCAGACTGGAGTGCAGTGGCCGCTCCTGGCCACCAGCCTCGATGCCCTGGGCTCTGGCTATTCTTCTGCTCAGCCTTTCAAGTAGCTGGAACTACAGGCACGCGCTACCATGCCCAGCTAATTTTTGATTTATTGTGGAGATGAGGTCTTGCCAAGTTGCCCAGGCGGGTCTTGAACCTGCGGGCTCAGGCAATCCACTCACTCTGGGCTCCCAAAGTGCAGGATTACAGGCTGAGCCACCCAGCTCGGCTTGTTCTTTTCTTTTAACATTCGAAAGTCATTGTGCCATTTTCTGCTGACTTCCATAGCTTCTGATGAGAAATCTGCCATTTGAATTTTTTTCACCTACAATTGAGGCTCATTTTCCTCTTATTGCTTTCAAGATGTTTTCTTTGTCTTTAGTTTTCAGAAATTTAATTTTGATACAGGTTGGTATAAATTTATTTGAGTTTATTTTATTTAGGGTTTGGTCTTAAATTTGTAGTTTTATGTCTTTTATAAATTTTCAAAGTTTTTAGCCATAATTTCTTCTTTTTTTTTCTCCAAAGTTACCCTGCCTTCTTTCTTCTCTTCTTTCTTCTTTCTGTTGACATAAATGTTGGATATTTTGTTTTAGACTCATAGGTGTCTGAAGCTATGTTTTTCCCCTGAGTCTGTTTTGTGTCTCTCTCTGTGTGTGTTATTCAGATTGGGTAATTTTTATTGTCCTATCTTCACTGCTTCTTTTCTCTGTTTCTTCCATTCTGTTGTTGAACTCATCCACTGAGCTTTTTATTTTGGTCATTGTATTTTTCAGTTGTAAAATATTTGTTGGTTTTGCTTTATATCTTTGATTTCTCTTTGGACAATTTCTATTTCTTTGCTAATGATTTTTATTTTTTAAATTTGTTTGAAGTGTTTTTCTTGAATAAATGACATATTATTGGTTAAGTCAAACTCCTGTTTGTGCTCCTCTATTGAATGTCATTCCCTCTTTTCCTTCTTTTCTTGTTGCAGCCACTACAATAAACTTGGTGCATACCTTTCCTGCCCATATTTTTGCACTTTTATTTTCTCTATTTGTATCCAATTTCTAGTATTTGCTATGTCTAGTATTATTTTGCATATTAAAATTTACATACTAATAGAGATAAAATGCACTTATTTTAGTTACTGAATATAATTGCATTAGATAGACATACTTCATTTAACGTACTTATCCATCAATAGTCTACTGCCTTTAATCTTTTATTATTACTGACAGTGCTATGTGCAGACTAGGACATGACTTCTTATGCAATATTCAAGAATTTCTGTAGCAGATACCCAGGAATGAAATGCTGGATCATACATTATGTGCATTTTTTACTTTTACCTGAAACTGTCAAACTGCTCTCCAAAATAACAGAACATTTTTACCAGCAGTCTGAGTGTTCTTGTTTCCTTATAGTCTCCAACATCTAATATTGTCTGAGTTAAAAAAAATTTGGCAATCTAAAAGATGTGAAACAAGTGACCTTTGGACTTAAAAATATGAAAAGGATTGCATCACATCCCACCACTCATATGCTCAACCCCTCATTACATTTAGAATAAAACCCACACTTTAAAAAACAAACAAACATGACCCATTAAGGCCATGCATGTTTGACCTCTGCCCAAATCTCCACCATCGCTTGCTTCCATCCTGTTTTACTTCAGATGCCCAGGTCATACTTGAAACTCTTACACCTGCTGTTCTTTCTGCTTGGGTGGTTCCAGCAGTCATTTTGACTGTCAGCTTATCCTTGAGGCATCAGGTTGAGTGGACGAATGCTACTTCCTCTGTGAAAACTTCCTAGGTCATCTTGTGTAAGACCATTCGGAGCTTCCCTGTCCTCATTCACTTCCTATCAAATCACACTTTTTCGCATCACAGTCTATCTATTTACACTTCCTTGTTTACTGTGTACAGGCAACCCAGGGCTCCTTCCCTTCCAGCTTCCAAGTTGCCGGTAAGCCATCTCTTGTGTTTTATGCTAACTCAGAATTATTCAAGGAGGGACATTTTGGGAACAGCCATTCCAGCTCTGCTTGGTTGATAAAACATAAATATGTCATAAATCCAGCAGTCTTCTTATGGGTTGGGAAGGAGACAGATATTTATTGGATGCCTTTTATGGGTCAGGGACCACAGGCTAGGTGACTTCCACATTCTCATTGAATCCTTAGAACAGTGAAATAGATGATACTGTTCTTATTTGACAGAAGACTGAAGCTCTAAGAGGTTAAATAGCTTGCTGCATGCTATAGTTGATAAGTGTACTATCACTGGTATTTAAATTCAAAATTTTCCATTTCCTAAACATCTTCATTTTAATTAAATAGTCCTATTTTTAAATTAGTAGATCATTTTATTGCTATTTATATCACGTTGGCAGATTGATTTTTGCTTTAAAAAAGTGAAATGGTGAGTGATCACTGCTTTTTATCTGTGAAAGTAGAAAAGGAGGAAAGACTCAATGATGAGACAGCAGAAAACTTTAAGACTGTCAACAAAAAACCCCTACATTTAAAAGGAAATACCAAGCCTCCCACTTAAATTACAAGTTCACTGCAACAGGTGATTCACATTCTCCTCTTGCATTACCTAAATTGTAATTGATGTTGGAAACAAAAATTATAACACCGTCTGATGTGTTTCTAAATGTATATAGAAAAAAATATGTAATAAAATATATTATAAATGAGAGCGAGTAAAAGGACATAAAGGGAGATACAGCTTTTATTTTCTACTCAAATTGGTAAAATTACACATCAATAGACTTTTCTAGGGGAAAGATAACGAATTGGATTGCCCTCTTCATTTTATCTCCCCACCCTCCCTAGTCTTGGCAATGCCCCCTTCGATAGCTAAGTATAGGAGGGGCCAAGTGTGGGATCCACTCCAAAGCAGAACCTCAGCAAGATAAATGTATGGGCCAGAATGTCTCAACTACTAACGGACATAGGAATTAGCTTGGCATCAGAATGGGTGTTCCTCATAAGTATTTCTCAAGCTCGCTTGAGGGTTAGAATCACCAGTGTCAAAAGGGCACATATCCTAGCCATTCCCCAGGAGAGTTGATTCATTGGGTTTAGGGTAGTGTTGGGAAACTGTGTTTTTAAACAAGTGCCCCAAATAATTCGCATCACAAAGCAAATTGGGAAAGACTACTTTATAAGAACTTTTGATGGAGTGGCAGCTAACTCTAGTTAGAAAAAAGGTCCCTGGCGTTCAAGTAAGGATGACAGGACTGCAAGTTAAGCCTTCCCGATGAAACCAACATTCATGACCAAACATTATTTTACAACTGAATATCGGCAGAAATGTGTGAGTACTCCAATAGCCAGGTTTGAAACAGGAGAAGAAAACTGCTGTAGGTATTTCAAGAGAGAAAATTTACCCAGGAGTTGGTAATTATGGTGTTGGAAGAGTTGGAAAACAAAGAGGGATAGGCGTGGCTGCCCAAAGAGCTGCAACTTCAGGAAAACAAGAGCATCCCTAGGGCTGGAGGAGCAAAAGGGGAAATAGAGTGACCCAGGCTTCTCAGATGTTTACCTCTCTCTGCTGTTGGTTTATTTTTCTTTCTTTTGTCTATGAATGCAAAAGTATTTTAAAGTTCTTTACTATCATTTACGTGGAGTTTCTGAGAGTAGAGGCAAATGTGTATATTCAATCAATCTACTATTTTAACCAGAAGTCTCTGATTAAAAATTTTAATTTTTAATAGTGTTTTTGAGTATTTTTTTTTTTTTTTGAGTTGGAATCTCACTCTGTCACCCAGACTACAGTGCAGTGGCCATTCCTGGCCATTGCAACCTCGATCTGCTGGGCTCCGGCGATCCTTCCGCCTCAACCTTCCAAGTAGCTGGAACTACAGGTGCACGCTACCATGCCTGGCTATAGTGTATCTTTTTATATGACTTTTCTATTGGTTGCTTAGAAATTACATTATATGTACATAACTTGTCACAGTCCATTGATATGTCATTTTACCAATCTGAGTAGAAAATCAAAACTTTATCTCCTTTTATGTCCTTTTACTCTCTTGTTTATAATATATTTTATTACATATGTTTTTTCTGTATACATTTAGAGAAGCATATCAGTGTTATAATTTTTGCTTCAAATATCAATTACAATTTAGATAATGCAAGAGAAAAATGTGAATCACCTGTTGCAGTGAACTTGTAATTTAAGAGAGACTCTTGATATTTTCTTTTAAATGCAGGTTTTTTTTGTTGACAGTCTTAAAGTTTTCTGCTGTCTCATCATTGGGTCTTTCCTCTTTTTCAAAAAAGCTCTCCAGTGATGTTTGTTTTTTACTCATTTTGGCTAGGTTTAGCCTGTGGGCTTACAAAAACTGTGACTGAGACAAGTTTGCAATGTGGGAAAGAGTAGCAGAGTTGACAATAGAAGTGGTAAATAAAATAATAGGCAGGCCACACACAGACTAATGTAAGTGTCAAATTCTGACTTAAAGCCTACCACCAGATAGGGCTATATAACTGAAATACATCAACTCACTTGCCACTCACTGACAGGGTTTTGATATAAGTCTGCAAGCACCTGATTTATGATGGCCTCTGTGCCGTCTGACCTCAGTGCTCATGTTAATCTGTATTTGCAGTCACTCCCCAGCACTAGCATCACCTCCTGAGGTCCACTTTAGATCATTAGGCATTGAATTTTCATAAAGAGCACACAACCCAGATCCCTCACATGTGCAGTTCACAATAGGGTGTTCACCATTATGAGAATCTAATGCCACTAGGGATCTGACAGGAGGCAGAGCTCAAGTGGTAATGCAACAGATGGGGAGCAGCTGTAAACACAGATGAAGCTTTACTTGCTTGCCCACCACTCACCTCCTACTGTGCAGCCCAGTTTCTAACAGTCCACAGATTGGTACAGGTTGGGGACCCTTGCCCTAGCTGATGATGTACCTGCTGGCTTTCAGTCCCAGGCCTGCTCTTTGTATTATACTTTGCATCACAGTGGGTAGGGCACTTGCAAACTACTATTTCAACACTCCCTTCCCGTCTGAACTGCAGTTAGAGTCAATCAATGGCACTGGGGAGACCAAAGAGCCAGAAGAACGCAGACACCATTCTTCATTCTCTTGCCTTCTCCTTCTTTCTCCCCACCTTCCTCTAGTTTTGGCAATGCCCCCTTCAATAGCTAAGCAGTTATCAGTGCACAAACAGTGGAAGTCCCCAGAATGATCTGTCCTGGATGACAGTCACAGAACTCAGAGATTGAATGGATAAAATGAGTAAAGAGAAATACAAGAAACTATAAGTAAAACTCACTGAAGTCATAAGGAAGTAAAAGCGGAGCCAGCCAATTTCAGAAAGACCCATTCTGAAATACTGGAAATGAAGAACTCCTGGGAGTTGAAAATACAAAAACAATCATAGGACCAGAATCAATCAGGCAGAGGAAAGAATTTCAGAACTTGAAGACCAAAATATGGAACAAATCCAGTCTGACAAAAACATAGAAAAAAGGCTCAAAAAGAATGAACAAAGCCTCTGAGATATGTGGGACTATGTCAAGAAGCCAAATCTATGCCTGATTGGTATCCCTAAAGTAGAAAGGGAAACTGAGAACAGAATGGAACAAACATTCCATGAGACCATTTAAGGTAATGTCCTACATCTTGCTAGGGAGGTTGCCATTCAAGTGTAAGAGATTCAGAGAACCATTGAAAGGCATCACATGAGAAGACCATCCCCAAGACACATAGTAATCTACCTCCACAAAGTAAGCATGAAAGAAGAAATCCTAAAGGAAGCAAGAGAGAAAGGTGAGTCCACTTACCAGGGATGACTCATCCGAATCGCTCCAGTCTTATCTGCAGAAACACTACAAGCCACCAGGAACCGGAGTCCAATTTATTTCTAACATTCTCAAAGATAAGCAATTCCAGCCAAGAATTTCCTACCCCACCAAGCCAAGCTTCATCAGTGTTGGAGAACTAAATCCTTCCCAGACACCCAATCCCTAAAAGAATATGCCACTTCCAGAACAGTCCTTCAGGAGATGCTTAAGGTGCTGAGCACAGAAACAAAAGAATGATCATACTCATCACAAAAGTACAGGCAAGCGCAGAGTTAACAGAGCTACAGATCATTCACAAAAATGAAAATACACACATATATAAATACAAAAGTAAAAAGGAAGCAAAGCAACCCCCTAAAAGCCCTATAACAGGGATAAACTCTCACATTTCAATAACAAATTTGAATGTGAATGGACTGAAGGCACCACTTAAGAGGCATAGGATGGCAAACTGAATAAAGAATCATGATCAAACATTCTGCTGCTTCCAGGAAACTAATCTCAGTGCAAAGGATATCCACAGGCTCAAAGTTAAAGACTGGGAAATAAACTTTCAGGTTAATGGGAAACAGAAAAGAGCAGGGGTAGCTATTCTGATATCAGACAAAGCAGACTTCAAACTGTCAAAATTTTAAAAGGATACTACATGATAAAAGTCGCAATACACCAGAAAGAAATATTCATCTGAAACATATATGCACCCAACATACCAGCAACAGATTTTATAAAACAACTAATAGGTAAACTAAGAGAGGACATTGGCATTCACACAATCATTGAAGACCTCAATACTCCACTAACAGCCTTAGACAGATCATTAAGGCAAAAAACTTACAAGGAGATCCAGAACCTTATCTCAACAATCAATCAAATGGATTTAGTAGACATCTATCCAATCACTCCACCCAGCTACAGAGTATATATTCTACTCATCAGTATATGGAACATACTCTAAGATCTATCACATTCTCGTGCATCAATCAAATGTAAACAAATTTCAAAAGGTCAAAATAATTTCACACATTGTCTCAGATTACAGTGAAATAAAAACAAATATCACCACTGACAATATCCTCTAAAACACTCAAAGACATAGACATTAAATAACATGCTATTGGATGACTTCTGGGTCAACACAGAAATCAAGACGGAAGTAAAAAGATTCCTGGAAACAAACAAAAACAGAATCTCTGGGATGCCATGAAAACAGTACTGAGAGGAAAATTTATAGCATTGCACACACACATCAAGAAAATAGAAAGATCACAAGTAAACAGACTAGCTTCACACCTAAGGGAGCTGGAAAGGTAAGATCATCCAAATCCTAATTTCAGTAGGAAAATCCAGATCTCTAAGATAACATCACAATTGCAGGATATAGAAGACAAAGATATCATAGAAAAGATCAGCAAGACAAAAAGCTGGTTTTTTGAAAAGGTAAATAAGATTGATGGACCCCTGGCCAGACTGACAAGAAGAAGAAGAAGAAGGAGAAGGAGAAGAAG
>NW_007231866.1:156579-166839 GCF_000164805.1 Carlito syrichta | reverse complement strand
AGCAGGGAGGAGGAGGAGGAGGAGGAAGAGAAGGAGAAGGAGAAGGCAAAGAAGAAGAAGAAGAAGAAGAAGAAGAAGAGAGAGAATCCAAATAAACACAGTTAGAAATGAAAAAGATAAAGTCATAGTTGACCCTGAAGAGATTCAAAAGATTATCAGAGATTACTATGAACATGTGTATGCAAATAAAGTAGAAAATCTAAAAAAAAAAAAAGGAAGATTTTCTGGTCTCACATTACTTTCTAAAGTTGAAGCAAGAAGAAATTAAAACTCTAAATGAACAATAACAATTTAGGAAATTGACTCAGTCATAAGAAGCCTCCCTGTCAAAAAAAGTCTCAGACTCGATGTCTTCCCAGCTGAATTCTACAAGACACACAGGAGGAGCTGAATCAAACTTAACTGAAAGTATTCCAGGGTATCTAGAATGAGGGAATTCTCCCCAACCCATTTTATGAAGCTAACATCACACAGATACCCAAACCTGGAATAGACCCAACAAGGAAAGAGAACTACAGGTCAATGTCCTTGATGAACATAGATACACCAAGATTCTAGCAAATAGTGTCCAACATCACATCCAAAGGGTCATCTACCATGACCAGGTGGATTTCACTCCCGGAAGGCAGGGCTGTTTCAACATTCAAAAGATCATAAATGTAATTTAGCAAATTAATGGATGTAAAACCAAGAACTACATGATTATCTCATAGATGCAGAAAAACATTCAACAAAATCCAGCATCCCTTCTCACCTAGCCATAGAAGGAACATTTCTCAAAACAGTAAGAGACATTTATGATAAACCTGCAGCAAACATTTTGCTCAATGGGCAGAAGTTGGAAACATTCCCCCTAAGAACTGGAACAAGACAAGGATGCCCACTCTCACTCCTCCTATTCAACATAGTGTTGGAAGTCCTAGTCAGAATAATCAGACAAGAGAAGGAAATCAGAAGTATCCAAATAAGAAAAGAGGAAGTCAAGTTATCCCTCTTTGTGGACAATATGATTCTATACCTTGAAAACTCTAGGGAGTCTGTCAAAAACCTCCTTGCACTGATAAGTGACTCTGGTAAAGTCTCAGGTTACAAAATCAATATGCAAAAGACAATGGTGTTTCTATACACCAGCAACAAGCAGGCAGATAACCGAATAAAAAACACAATCCCCTTCACAATTGTCACAAAAAGAAAGAAAAGAATAGAAATACCTTTGCATCCACCTAACCAGAGAAGTGAAAGACCCTTACAACCCAAACTACAAAACACTGCTCAAGGAAATCAAAGATGACACAAAAACAATGGAAAAACATCCTATGCTCATGGATTAGAAGAATCAATATTGTCAAGATATTCATTTTACCCAAGGCAATCTACAGATTCACTGCAATACCCATCAAATCACCAACATCATTCTTCTCTGACCTGGAAACAACAATACAGAAATTCATATGGAAGCAAAAAAGAGCATGGATAGCCAAAACAATCCTCAGCAAAAGGATCGAAGCAAGTAGTACCACACTTCCAGATTTTAAGCTTTATTACACTACTGCAGTAATTAAGACAGAATGGTATTGGTACAGGAATAGGCACATAGATCACTGGAACAGGACGGAGATTCTAGAAGTAAAAACATGGCCTCTCAACCAACTCATCTTTGACAAAGTCACCAATAACAATCACTGGGGAAGGGAGACCATATTTAGCAAATTGTGCTGGGAAAACTGGGCTGATCACAAGTAGAAGAATGCAAATGGACCTCTACCTGTCACCACACACAAAAATCAACTCAAAATGGATCAAGGACCTAAATGTTAAACTTGAACTGTAAGAATTCCAGAAGGAAACGTAGGAAACATCCTTCTGGACATCAGAGTAAGCAATGAATTCATGACCAAGTCCCCCAAAGTGAATGCTACAAAAACTGAGACAGACAGGTGGGACCTCATTAAGCTGAAAAGCTTTTGCACAGAAAAAAAAGAAAATCATCAAGAGAGTAAAGAGACAACCCACAGAATGGGAAAAATTATTTGCAAATTATATGCATCTGACAAAGCCCTAACTTTGTCAGGATGTCTGTCATTAATAAGTCAAAAAACAACAAGTGCTGGCATGGCTGTGGAGAAAAGGGAACGTTTCTACGTTGTTGGTGGGAATGTAAGTTAGTTCAACCTCTATGGAAAGCGGTGTGGCAATTCCTAAAAGAACTAACAATTGACCTTCCATATGATCCAGCTATTCCTCTCTTGGGAATATACTTGGAGAAACACAAATTACTCTATCAAAAAGGCAACTGCACATGCATGTTTACTGCTGTCCTATTCACAATAGCAAAATGGAGCCAAACCTACTGCCCACTGAAAGAGGACTGGGCAGGGCTCGGTGGCTCAGCCTATCATCCTGGCACTTTGGGAGGCCGAGGCAAGTGGATTGGCTGAGCCTGCAGGTTCAAGAACAACCCAGGCAACTTGGCAAGACCTTGTCTCTACTATAAAATAAAAAATTAGCTGGGTGTGGCAGCACACACCTGTAGTTCTGGCTACTTGGAAGGCTGAGGTGGAAGGATTGCGGGAGCCCAGGTCGACGCTGGGGTGGCCACGAGTGTGCCACTGGGCTCCAGCCTGGGTGACAGAGTGAGACTCCAACTTAAAAAAACAAGAAAAGAAAAAAAGAAAGTGGACTGTATAAAAAAAAGTGGCATATACACACAATGAAGTATTTACACAACTATAAAGAACAAAATCATGGCCTTTGCAGCAAGTTGGAGGCAGTTGGAAATCATCATACTAAGTGAACTATTACAGCAACAAAGACCCTAGTACCTCATGTTCTCACTTATAAGTGGGCCCTGAACACTAGTCCCATTAGCACAAGGGTGGGATTGTCAGTCTCTAGACGCTGCTAGGGGAGAGAGGAAGGAAGGTGGAGGGCATGTAACAACACAGAGGTCCACCTCCGGGGGAGTGAGGACCACTAGAAATCCAAACTTCACCTGCATGCGGCCTACTTTTGTAGCAAATTGTCACTTGTACCCACTGGAGTGATTTATGCTCCTCCAGGTATGTTCCCAAGAGAGAGATTGCTGGATTATAGGAGAGTGGTTTTGAGTTCTTTTAGGAATTGCCACACAGCTTTTCCTAGAGGTTGAAGTAGGTTACATCCCCCCAGTGTAGGGAACAAGTGATAAGAAGGATTTTCTGCAGTGACAACAACAAAATGAGATTTAAATACATACACAAATTAAAGAATTTAAACTAAGTTAAATAAATACATTTATATTAAAAAATAAAATTAAAAAAGAGCTCTATGGGTAAAAAAAATTAAAAAATGAATAAAGGTAGATCACTGGTTGAAGTTTTTGAGTTATGGGAGTCACTCTGGAAATTTCATTCAGATAAACAGTCACCACTGGCAGCACATTTCAGTGACAGAGAATGGGTCGCAAAACTAGCTTACTTGTGTGACATATTCAACCAGCTCAGCGAACTCAATCTGTCATTTCAGGAGAGAACGACAATTGTGTTCAAGTCAGGAGATTCAAAGCCAAACCAGAATTATGGGGGCAACAAGTGAGCATTGGGATTTTTGACTTTTTTCAACCATTAACAGAAATTTTGAAAGAGATGGAGCCAGGACCTCCTTTCTCCCAGCTGGTGCATGATCACCTATCTCCACTTTCAAAAGAGTTTGAGCATTACTTCCCAACTACGAAAGACCCCAGAACTGTGAAGAAATGGATCCATGACCCATTTGTGAATAAGCCGGGTGAATCGACTTTGTCTGTGCTAGGAAGGATCAATAGCTTGAGATTGCAAATGACGGTGGCCTTCAATTCTCCAGACATTCTGGATTAAAGTCAAGGTGGAATATCTTGAGATGGTCACAAAAGCACTGAAAAGCTTGCTTCCATATCCAGCATCCTATCTCTGTGAAGCAGGGTTTTCAGCAGTGACAGCCGCCAAAATGAGATTACGGAGTAGACTGGACATAAGTGACACACTTCGGGTGTCACTGTCTCCCGTCACCCCCAGATGGGACCTACTAGTTGCAGGAAAACAAGCTCAGGGCTCCCACTGATTCAGCATGATTGTGAGCTGTATAATTATTTCATTACATATTGCAATGTAATAATAATAATAATAATAGAAATAAAGTGCCCAATAAATGTAATGTGCCTGAATCATTCTGTAACCATCCCCCTCCCGTCTATGGAAAAATTGTCTTCCACAAAACCAGTCCCTGATACCACAAAGGTTGAGGACTGCTGTGCTAAAGGGTCCAGTCGAAAGACCCGAGGCAGTCTGTAGGTGAGAGGAAAAAAAAAAAACACTGTTCACAGTAGGGACTGGCTAGAGTTTAGATTTGTAACAGTTGCATCTATTTTACTTGCAAGTATTGGTTAACACTTACCCTGTACTATACAGTTTATGACTTAACAAATAAAAAGAGGGTCTCTTATTGTCTAAATCAGAAATAGAAACTAGTCACCCTTGTAATGAGTCAACAAGGTAGGCTTGTTTTCAGAAGCTTACAGATTTTAAAAAACTTTAAGTTGGTTGTCAGATGTAACAATTATGATATTTCATGCAAAAATCAAGAATTTCAGCATCTCTTAAAAAGTCAGAATGCCTAGGTGTGGGGGCTCACGTCTGTAATTCCAACACTTTGGGAGGCCAAGGCAGGAGCATCGCTTGGGTTCCCAGGAGAATTGCCCAGGAGTTCGAGACCAGCCTGGGCAATGAAGTAAGATCTCATCTCTACAAAAAATAATAATAAAAAAATAGCCAAGTGTGATGGCCTGCCCCTGTAGTTTCAGCTACTCAGGAGGCTGAGGTGGAGGATTGCCTGAGCCCAGGAGGTTGAGGCTATGGTGAGCTGTGAACCCCAAGGCAAAAAAGTCAGAATATTTGGCAATGTTGAAATCTCATTCCAATGTGGCAATTATCAGCTGTTAGAAGTGTGGTGGCTGCCCTGTTTAGACAGAGCATATGTTCTTCATCTGTGTCTTGTCTTCCTCACGTTATGCACCTGGCTGCTGTGGGCATTTGAATTTGCTGCCACTGGTCTTAATATACTATTACATTTCGCAAATTTATGGAATTTCAGTTTGTAAGTTTATGAAAAATGCGAGAAAAGAGGGCTATCCGTGCCTGAGGGTGACTGCTGTCGTGCACCATATTGCGAATGAATATTGACAATGATGATGACGGTGATGAAGAAATGACTCATCGCCAGGTGGCAATGTAATGTCCAGAGATGAATACTGACCATCTGCGAAGATATTAAAAGCCTTCTCCAGCCCTGCACACTTAACCTTTTAGTCTGACAAGAACGTCACATTAGTAGGTCTTTTTTTTTTTGTTTCTAAAAAGTCGAGGTCTAATGTTAAACTCCCTTTGGATACTCAGGTCCCTACACATCATATCGCTATAGGGAAAAGAAGGATCACAGATCTGAACAATCCTCTTTCTCATTTCCTTAGTAAACAAGTCACCATAGAAACACACTTAGCAAATAGTCTGGTGACCATCCTGAACTCTAACAAACTTCAAAAATCAACTTACAACAGGACGGGAGCTTTGATTAAGAATTCTTCAAAGATGCTTTCCTTCACATCAGCATAAAATTATTACCTGGCTTTGCTACTAAGGTTTTAAGAACTGTTTGAGCACGGTTCTACAAAGAACAGGAATTTTTATCTAGTTGACACGGGGTCAGTTTCTGCACCTTAACATTTGCATGTGAGCCTTAAAAAGGAACGGAAAAGATTACTCATTGTATTATTTATGTAAAAACGGGCACCAAAGCTTGGAATTTCAAAGCTGTGTGATTTACCAAGACTAGTACGGGAGATGGACAGTACAGAGGGCCTCTGGCTTAGGCAATGGGCTCCCAGGAACGTTTCCTCTCCTCTCCCTACTCGCTGGCATCCCTGTGGCCATGATAAACGACTTGGATGTTCCAAGTCCCTGTTGGGAATTCCAAGTGGTCAGCCTTCCTAAATATCTTCCCTCCCATTGTCTGGATAAAAAGTTAATGGAAGAGATATAGCAGCATTTTATTAGGATCTATTTTATTGGGTAAAATATAGAACATTTATTTGTTATAAAGTTAATGAGAGCAGTGAGTCTGTTTTCATGAATACAGACATTTGAAACCAGTTTCTGGATAATTGTTGTGGCTTTACAGCCTCAAAATCCAGTTCATGTCTGAATTATGCTTTGGCTGCAAATATTGAGAAAATTCCAGTCCACAAGAATCAGTTGCAAATGGGTGAAAGACTTTAAACGACAGTTTTTGCAACTTAGAATATGTTTCTATCAAACCGAGGCAAAAGGAGATTGTTCTGAATTTTGCACACAAATAAGTAGACTGGTGGCATGTGTCAGTGTGTCAGTGCCCTCCCATATGTGTTAAAATGAGATGTATTTAGGAGTTATACCTTTAAAATAATTTTAACTACAGTGATATCTACACATAGTTAAAACACTGGATAGCACAAAAAGCTTGTATACTATATAGCAGGTCCTTTTCCCAGCATTGTCTGTCCCTGACCCTCACCAAATACAATTACTTTCAATGACTTGAGCTACTTCTTTGGGTGGTTGTCCCTATGGCTCCAATCGTATTCTGTTCTTTTTGGCTTACTTGCTTTGAACATTATCTGTTATATTTTCTTTATAACCGTCTCTTGTCTCCTGTGTTCTCCTCAGCCTGCATTCTCTCAGTAGTACAAATCTTGGTTAAGACATCATCAGTGTTCGCATTATGGTGGTGACGTAAAGACAGCTTGCTGCCGACCAGCTACTTGGAAGGGTGAGGTGGAAGGATTGCCGGAGCCCAGCAGGTTGAGGCTGCAGTGGCCAGGAGCGTGCCACTGCAATCTAGTCTGGGTGACAGAATGAGACTCCAACTCAGAAAAAAAAAAAGAAAAAAAAGAAAAAAAAAGCCATAGATAGTCTATTATGATAATTCCTGTTACAACTTTTATTTTTCCTTGAGTTAATAATATATTTTTTTTGTTTAATTTGCGATGTGACTGTTACAGACCGAGTCTTGTTTCCCTCAACTTTTTATGTTGAAGCCCTAACCCCCAGGACCTCAGAATGTGTCTCTATTTAGAGATAAGAACTTTAAAGAGGTGACAAAGTTAAAATGAGGCTTTTAGGGTGGACCCTACTCCAATCTCACCAGCGTCCTTCTAAGAAGAGGAGAAGACACCAGGGGTGAAAGAACATGTGAGCCCTCAATGAGAAGACCTCTCTGTGAGCCAAGAGAGAGGCCTCAGGAGAAACCAAACCTGCCAACGTCTTAATTTTAAACTTCCAGCCCCCAGAACCGTAAGAAATACATTTCTGTGGTGTAGCCCTGAGGTCTGTGTATTTGTCATGGCAGCCCAAGCGGATTCATATCTGACTAATTTTTTCCAAATGGTCCCAAAAGCTTGTTCATAATGTTTCCAAAGCTCTCAGAACGATTCCAAACACTGTTGGCTCCACCCAGCCTACCCTCTTCTCCCACAAGCTTTCTTTCAGGGAGCAAGCAAATAGGTAGCTTGGGTTCATGCTGGGTGTGAGGGAGGGCCCCCTCAGCCCCTCATATGAATACCTGGGCAGATGAGCCCAGCATGGGCCGAAGTAGGTGGGTGGAGTGCCAGTGAGTAAGACACAGCCCACCAGCCTCCTTCAAGGCTGTGTGTGCTGTCCTCTGCTGTGAGGAGGACTATCTCTTCTCCAGTTACCCTTGGTCATCCCGGGACTGCCCTCCACCACGTCTGGTTAACTTGTTTCCTGGCTCTTATGTTATTCTCTTTTGGTGTATTTGCTTCTTTTGCCGAAGCAAAAATTGGGGCAATTTTCTGAAAACAATACACAGGAAATCAATTTCTTGAATCTTTAAATGTCTGAAAATATTTTTATTGTGCCCTCACACTTGATCATTGGTTCTGTCAGGTATAAGTAGCTGGAGGTTGGAATTAATTTTCCCCTCAGAACTTTGAGTTTATTGGCCTACTGTATTCTGGCATCCCATGTTGAGAGTTCTAATGTCCTTCTGATGATCTGGTGACTTGTATTGGTATAAATGAGGCGTAATTTTTAATTAAAATTTTACAAACTGCAATTTGCAATTATACCCTCAAGATTAGACAAGACCTCGTGTATCTTTACATTTGTGTAATAACACGTGTGAAAGGACTTAGGAAACTCTTTTTTTTTTTTGAGTCAGAGTCTCACTCTGTCGCCCAGGCTGGAGTGCAGTGGCATACTCATGGCCACCGCACCACGACCTGCTGGGCTTAGGCGATCCTTCTGCCTCAGCCTTCCAAGTAGCTGGAACCACAGGTGTGTGTAACCACACCCGACTGTTTTTTTGATTTATCGTAGAGATGTGGTCTTGCCAAGTTGCCCAGGCTGGTCTTGAACCCCCAGATTCAGGCAATCCTCTCACACAGCCTCCCAAAGTGCTGGGATGACAGGCTGAGCCACCGCGCCCAGCCAGGAAATTCTTAAGTGTTAGATGAAAATAGTTTTCTTACCAAAATTTTGACCTCAGTTGGAGCTGTGTTTGATAATATGGATGAATTCAGTTAGCATTTATTTTAGGCTTGATTCAGATGTTGTTTTAAACAGAAAAAACCCCACCCAGTCTTTTTTAAGGAGATCCAGAGAAATACTTTTCTTCGCATGAGGTTGAAGGACCAGGCCATAAAATTATTGCTGGGGAAAACGTGCATGTTCTGTGCTTGCAGGTGCATCGCACGGTCCAAAATCCATTCAGTAAATGTTCCTTGGGCAGTGCCATGTGCAGACCCCGTGCTGGGTGGTGGGCAGAGAGAAGGGAGCTTTCGATGTGGCCTCTGCCCTGCTGGTGTCTGTTCTGCGAGGGAAAGAGGGACGTGCATAGGAGAGAATCTGTTAAGCAGCTCACTGCACTCAAGGGAGGTACATTTTCTAACAGAGAGTGAAGAGGGAAATGGGGGATTCTGCAGGGTCGGGACCTAACCCAGGAGTCACACAGGGAGGCGAGCCTCTGGGAAGGCACGGTTTCGACTGGGAGTAGAGCACAGGCCCCATGAGCCACGTGAAGTGGCCAGAAGGAAAGAGAGCTCCAGGAGGGATGGCAGTGTCCCCTGGGTGTGGGAAGGAAGTGTCGCTCTAAGAAACCTGAAGGATCTCTGCTTTTCCTCCCTGGCTGCCCGAGCCTAGGCCACTGTCATGAATGACACAGTCACTACCAGGACAGGGAAATTCACGACCAAGCGTCCACTGCACCGGAAACAGGTTGTCAGCGATGCCCTTCACCTTGGGAAGGCAACCGTAGCTAAGGCAGAAATTTGGGAAAAGCTAGCCAAAATGCACAAGACCACACCGGACGGCATCTTCGTATCTGCATTCAGAACTCACTTTGGTGGTGGCGAGACACCTGGCTTGGCGTGACTTATGAATCCTTGTATTATGCGAAGAAAAATGAACCCGGCTGAGACCTGCAAGACATGGCCTGCGTGAGAAGGAAAAGACCTCAGGGAAGCAGCAGAAAAGAACGCAAGGATGGAATGAAGAAAGCTGGTGGGAGTGTTGAGGCCAGTGTGGGTGCTGGCTAAAAGCCGAAGGTGGAAGGATGCTGCGGTGACACTATCTGTGGCCATTGTGTGGATTTCTCACGAGTGGATTAATAAACTAAAGATGCAAATTAAAAAAAAAAAGAATTTTTCTGTGTGGCGATGCTGTGCAGCGAGACGGTGAGGCAAAACTGGAGAGGTCGGCAGGGGCTCAGCGGTGGAGAAAAGTGGTCTGGATCCAAAGAGCAGCCCGAGGCCACCGTCCCATGGTTTTGTAAAGGGGAGCGACATGGTCAGCTCTGCCTTCTTAAAGAGCACTGTGGATGGGTGCGGGGAGGGATGGAGGTGGGAGACAGCCACAGTCCTTTGGGTGAGCGATGAGGTGGCCTGAGCGTGTGTTGGTAGGCTCAGAAAGAAGATTCTGGAGATATTGGAAAACACAACGAGTTGAGATGCCTGCTTGTTCTCCTGAAAAAGAGGGCGAGCTGTGCTGGCGGCTGAGTACTTTGGTGGGCAAAAGGAGTTAGACTGGGGATGGTGTGACAATGACCAGACACAGGGAATCCCCAGAGTCACACAGTTTTCGTGGGTCAAGGCCCGTAGACATCCCCACCCAGGCAAACAGGAACCAGGAAGCCCTGTGGCAAGGCTCCAAGGCTGAACACGTTTCAGGTGTCCAGGTAGACAGGCGCGGGCGGGCG
>NW_007231866.1:107485-156559 GCF_000164805.1 Carlito syrichta | reverse complement strand
GGGGTGGGGAGGGTGCCGTGTTGGGGAGCCAGGGGGTTGCCAGGAAGTCAGCTGCTGGCCACCTTGAAAACGGTATGGTCTGGGTGCTGAGGCATAATCTGGCTTAGCAGGGCTTTCTGAGCGCTTTGTGAGGGCAGGAGTGTCCTACAGGGTAGCAGCCTCCCGGAGAGGACAAGTGCTAGCAGATAAGTAAAGATGTCCATCAGTTCTGCCCATGGAATACAGAGATGGCTCAGACAGGACTCAGAGGAGACTCAGGTGTGCCGCTGCAGCAAAAAAGCAATGCTTCCCAAAGTATAGTTCCGTGCATCCAGAATCTCCAAGAGGAGGATAACAGACGTTCCACTCACTTTGGGAAATGTGCAGTTAATGAACTGCCATTATGGAGGTGCGTGCGAATTTGGGGGTGATCATGAGATGAGGGACAGCCAAACCTACCTTGAGAGGTCAAGGAAGGCCTCCTCTTCCAGAGGTGACTGCATTTCGGCAGCCACCGGAGAGGCGGAGCAGCAGCAGCTGGGGGAGACTGAGAAGGGGAGGCGAGGGCTTGCAGGTGGTGACGGTGCTCAGCTCAGTGGGACCAGCACACTGGAGCATCACATAGGATTTCCATGGTTCACGATGATGAAAACCACCACAAGGGGTGAAAAGGCCTTGGGCCCTTGTGGGTGAGGTTCTGGAAGAAAATTTCGGAGGCAGGACTGAATACAGAAGGTAGGATCGGTCTGTGGGATCTGGATAACAGCCGGTAACGTGGAACTCTTACCTCCTGGCACCTGGGGTGGAGGGTGTATCCTTAGGGCCTCTTTGGATCTGGTCCTTGACTCGTTGAGCGAATGGTTTGCGGGCATCCCGTAGAAACAGATTGCAGTGAGTTTGCTCATGGCTTTCCCGTCTTAGAAGGGCTACGTTCTTCATTTGGGGTTCCCTCTTCACAGAAACGTTGTCAGGGGTTGGGTTACAGTAATGAAGTGACCATACGAGGGCGCCAAAGACAAAACTATGGGGCCATTTTTGGGCAGAATGACTTCAGGATGCTGTCTGCCAATAAGGCAAGAAAGGGAAGGAGAGAGATCCGAAGAGGGCACGGAAGAAGAAGAAGAAGGGAGGAACTCACCCACGGAGGGTTACGGGTTTGTTGGCAGCCTCGGGAGCAAAGCTTTCAAATGACAGAGCGAAACAACATCTACCTACTCTTCTGCTGGAGTCTGCCTTAAAAGATGTCAGGAAGGGACGTAAGGAAACTTGTTCTGAAGTGCAATGTGTGTTTTACCTCCAGACCCTGAAAGCATCCGTGGGTGACCAGGCCCCTTCTCTTTCTCCAGGTTCTCAGTGAAGACAATCCTGTCTGTGTTCGCTCCTCAGAGTATTGGGTCAGGAAGGGCTGAAACAGAGAGACAGGGATTTTCTTCCAGTTGTCTCATCCTGGGTTGCTTTTAGGGGAACGATGCAATTCTGTTTCCAAGTACGTAAAATGTCCAAGAGTCCTGTAAGCGGCAATACTTCTTTTGTTTTTTTTTTTTTCCAAATGTACGAAAACAGCCTGGAACCTTTCTGCTTTTATTTCTGCAACGCCGCCCTGTCCATGTGTTTACCCAATGCTCATGAGTTGACAACTTTAATAGAGTCACATGATTTTCAGACTTTTCAAATTGTTTAGAAATTGTTTAGAAATCCTTGTTTGACTGGTGGAAAATTAAAATTAAATTTTTGCCCCTCTCTTCCCAATAGTTTATATTTACTAACAGTTTATATTTACATTTTAATTTCAAAAAAATTCGGTGATCCGTGGCAGGTTATTTATTAAATAACACAGGAATTTATCTTGAGTTTTTTTTTAAGACCCAAAAGCATAAAGTAAAAATTCCTTTTTGAGGAAACAGAGCTCTTTCTATGTGGTGCAAAATCTCCCAGTGAAAGCAGAATAATTCGGCTTATAAATAATCGTCCATAAAAAAGTCCAAAAGGGCTCTGAAAACGTGAGACTGGCCAGTCTTCCTTGGACACCTAGAAAGTTCAAAATAGATTTGCCAGAGAGTGTAAAATAATGTCTCAGATTGGGAGGAGATTAGTTTCTGGAATGGGACCTTGTGTATCTCAGTAGCCATATTTACTTTATATATATGTGTGTATATATATATATATCTGTGTATATATATATCTGTATATATGTGTATATATATATTTTTTCTTTTCTTTTTGGTGATGGTGTCAAAAAAAAGTTGTGTGGGTGTGATACAGGTAACTGCTTGAGCTTACAAAGCAACTCACCGAACAGCAAATCTCTGGTAGTGTTTAACATTGAAAACTGTTTCCATGGAACTGAGGAAGCCGTCTTTATTCCAGAGAAGAGCTGGGCCCAGGGACAATAGGCAAGGTTAGGGATAAATGGGTATCTCGTGAATTGAAAACCGCTGAAAGTGAGGACCCCGAGTGATTAGGGTTTTGTGCATCTGTCATCCATGACCAGGAAGGGAGGAAGGACAGCAAACTCTGGAGGTTCGTGGAGGACACACACGCTCGGAATCCGAGCTTGGCAGCAGTCAGATGCACTCAGAAGTGGAGAGGAGGCAGAACCACGGATGGAGAGACGGCGAGAGAGAGAGATGCACACGGGAGGGTGGGAGGAGGGATGCCAAGTTCAAAGTCACGGAAGAGGAGCGGCGGGGTGGGGATGGGGGGTGGGGTGAGCACATAACTCGCCAGTTACCCGTTGTTGCCGAACAGGGGGTCGCTCGGCCTGGGTTCCAGAGGACTGGAGGCAAGCTTCTCTCCATGCTACAAGTTCTGCGCGAGCCTTTGAAAACCGATTCTTTTGGATAAAGTGACGTGCCCTGCCTCGATGGAGTGTGTGGGAAACAAGAGGGTCTTTTCTTTCTCGCTGGGTTCACAGTTACCGGCGTGTGTGTGCTGCCCACCTCTGAAGGCCCTGCCGTGTCTGCATTTGGAAGGGGCGCAACACATACGTGTGTCCTTAGTGAATGTCACATGGGTCCTGTTGTCGGTTCGGAGGCAGGTGGAAAGTGTGTAGGATTCCTGCGCTGGGTTGTTCGAATGGTTTCATCTCTTTCTCACTCTCTCTCTTTTTTTTCTATTGTGTCTTCTCCTTTTTCCTCCCTTCCACCCTCTCTTTCATGAAATACATCCAAAGTATAGAAGAAAACCGAGTCATTTAATAATTCCAGTACCAATATAGACATAACCTTTTGTAACAATATCAACGTTTTATATGCTTGTATCATTACTGTTAAAATATGTGCAGCATTAGATATTCAGCCATGGACTCCTTGTGGTTTTCTCACAACCCCTTTTTCTCTCTCTTTTCTTCCTCCTTTTGCAGAACTAGTCATTTTCTCAAAATCAGTGTGTATTTCTTCTGTCTGACATATCTTGACTGCATTACGTATGTTTGTTTTAAAAATCAACATACGCCTTTTTTTGGGGGGTATTTTAAAAGCTTTACTTAAATGCTTTTGTGGTTCAGTATTATGATTTTGAGTGATATCCCAGTGATATGTTTAGATCCGATTCATTCTTTTTAATTGCTGTTTTGTATTTATTTCATTTACTACAATCAAATGATTATTCGCCTATGGATGGATATCTGGATTGCTTACCAGTTTTCACTGCTTACAAGAAATGCTGTAATGATGTCCTTGTATCATTCTTTGTGACCCTCTTGGGCATATGGCTGAGAATTTTCTCCCACTCCAGTATCCATGTGAAGTGTGGCTTTGTCCAAACTGAGCTGTGCTGTAAGGGTAAAAATACGTACTGAATTCTGAAGGCTTAGTATAAAACGAAAGCAAAAAATCTCAATGAGGCTAGATTGGGTTTAATAAATCATTAAAATGGATGTTGCCTGTTTCTTTTCGTTTTTAGTGTGGCCACTAGGAAATTTAAAATGGCACGAATGGCTTGTGTGTGTGACTCACATATGGGACAGTTCTGCTATGAGTGTGCTTCTCTAGGATTTGGGTTTTGTGTATTCTTCTCATCTTCTCTTCCATTCCTCCTTTTTTTGCGCCTAATGGCACTTGATTTTTAGAGACACCGCGTACCTATGAGGGAGCTCCTTCCGGTACAAACCCACCAATCATGTCACTCCCCCTGCCACCTTCCCTCCTAGGCTTTCCCTGGCTTTTTAATTTCTGTCAGTGCAGGACAGCTGCTAGGGATACATGTGTGTTTTCAGATGCTCTGGATGGCTGAGGGTGTTTGATGCTTGACTCGCGGATAAGAGAGGTGTGATTTCATTCTTTATGGAGTTTTGAGGTTATCACAGCACCCCATTATGCCTTCTCAAAATTATTGGCTAGAGCTTCTGCCTAAGGACACACATTTAGCTCTAAGCAATCACACCCAAACTTATAGTGTCTGTGAGACAGCTTCTCTACCCAAGAACCTGAATAAATCTCTGAAATGCTCATCCATCTTTAAGGATCCCAAGAGTTCAGGTTTCAAGGGAGAGGCCCTCCCCCTCCTCCCCCCACGAACCCTTACCAATATTCTCTCTCAGATGGGAAGGATTGGAGACACACTCAATCCTGCTTGAGACAGAGATTGGGTATGCACCCTCCTTGCTGCTCTCACTGCAGCCTGAAAGATGGCAGCTAAACCAAATTGGAAGGAGCCTCTGTTTCCTAAAGTGGTGGCTCCCCCATGTGTGACACGGCTCTGCTCCCTTGGCATCACCATTTCCGATGAGAAAATAAATTGCCTCTGTGCAGTCGCATGCAAAACTGAGAGCTCTTTCAGTCGGCTGGAGCTGACAGAGAGTAGGAGTCCTGCACCCTAATTGTTGGTGGGGAGAGCCAGGGATGATTTTTCATTGTCTGCTGGACTCCAAGCACCCCCTCTTGGAGTGGGTCTCAGATCGGAAAACAAATCTTCACAGCGGCTTTTCCACCCTGCGTGGCTTCAGAAGGATGGAGCCGTGGCCCCAATTTTTCAAAAGCCCACCACGTTGAGTGGCATCACTTACGTTTTAGCAGAAACATTTTGACTGGACTTTTTTTCCCCATGGAGAGTGCTTGATTTATTAGCATTAAAACAGTTCTTACATATAAAACAAGCTGATTTTTGTTTTTGAGGGTTAAAAAAACACTCTTTAAAAAATTAAGTACAAATTAAAGCACGAGTGACGTAAAATTGTTTTTCCTGGAAACGCTCCAGTGAACACATATGCCATGAAAAAGACACCAAACGCTCATAAAGAGGGCGCTGGGTGGTAATGGCACTGGTCCCTCGTCACAGCTTCCGACCCAGCAGATGCCGACTGTGGGTGGTGGGCGGCGTGTGCCGCGTTTGGGTACAGAAGGGAATTACTGCTCAAACCCAGGGGTGCACAACGCATAGATAAGTCACTGGCATGTTGGACCAACAAACTTCAGCTGCCAAGTAAAGTCTGCATTGCAGCTACACCGCGATGCTGAGTCGAGAAACTCGGGCGGCCGATGGAAGAGGCAAGACCATTACAACACACATGTGATCCACCGGTGCCCAGCGCTGCCTGGGCTGCTCCAGGCCTGCCTGGCATCCGTCACTCCTGTCTCCAACCAAAGCTTTGCTCGCACGAAGGGAGGGGCCGTGCTGCTGTGAAGACGCAGGCTTTGTGGTTGGCAGGGCTGGGTTTGAATTGCGGTCCCACCGCTCTCGTGAACCCTGTGGGCTTGCACAAGACGGGACCCCCACCGACTCATTTTCTGCGTCTGTGAACCGGGGATGGGGATGGAACTTACTTTGTAGGTTCCTGGGGGTGATGATAACTACAATTGCAATTGCTCCTGCAGTGGAAGCCAATTTGAATAACTTAAGTTGAATCAAGCCACTGGATGCTTTCAGAACCCAGTGGCTGTTCGGTACACATTAGCCTGTTGTTTTCAAGTCCTATGAGGTTTGCCTCATGAACTTATAACTCAATCTTTCTGGAAGAGTGATTTTCAAATATATACTCGGCTCCCACCTCAAGAATACTGTTTCAGGATTTTGAGACTGCATGGCACGAAAAAAAAATAACATTAAATTTTGTATCACAGTTGAATTTCGATTTTTTTTTTGAGTCAGGGTCTCACTCACTCTGTTGTTCAGACTGGAGTGCAGTGGTGCGATCACAGCTTATGGCAAACTTGACCTCCTGGTCCAGGTGATCTTTCTGCCTCAGCCTCCTGAGTAGCTGGGACTACAGGCGCATGTCACCACACCCAGCTACGTTTTTGACTTTTTGTAGAGATAAGGTTTGGCCGTGTTGCCTAGGCTGGGCTCAAACTCCTGGGCTCAAGCAATCCTCCCACCTCGGCCTCCCAAAGTGTTGGGATAGCAGGGGTGCACCACCACACTGGGCTTAGAAAATTTTATAGAAATAAAATTTATTTTTATTCCACAGTAATAACTGTGGGCCAGAAATTATGACAAAATATTCTTGGCAGCTAGGACTATGAAGAATACAGAGTCTAAAAGTGGTCTTCAAGGCGGAGAGAGATGTGTCTATTTTGGGGATAAATACAAAACTGCTTTAGAGCTGATTGGCTTTCCAAGTCACCTGCACCCCTGCAATTCTGTTACCTGCCACTAGATGCATATGAGTGCCGTTAAGGACTGCCACTGTTTAGACAGAGCTCACAGATCAGCATAATTCATCTATTCCTGGTTAACCTGCTTGTTCTATAAAAATATAATTTAATTGTTTCTATTGATTGTGATGATAAGAAAATGCCATCTGAGGCAAGATGGAGGGAAAGTCAGTGGGGCTAGGCCACGCAGTCTCAAAAAGCACGATTTCACCCCAGAGGGAGTAGAAATTGGTTCCCGAAGTCCAAACCTAACTCTTAGATCTGTGCTATAGACCACAGATGCGTGGACGTCATCTACATGAACTTACATCACGGCAGTGGTTTTAAAATTGAACAGGGGAGCAGTTGGGATAAAATGCCGAACACGGCCGCTTAAGGAGGGTGATACACAGAAAAAGACCCAGAAACCCACCTGGGCTCCCGGGGTGGTTCATTGGGGCGGGCCCTGGTTTTGGGGGACGTGAGGGCCTGGAGGCTCAGATGGTCACTCAGCCTTGCTCAGGCCTTGGGGTCTCCAGCTGCGCGCGACTCTTCCTGCAGCTTTTGTCCTCTCATGCACACGTGGCCTTAATGAGCTTGCTTACAATAGTTGCTTTACCTCCTTTTCTTTCTGCTCTTCAACTTGGCCTTCAAAATCTGTCCCTTTTGTGTGTTCCCTGCTACTGCTGTGTGCTCCTGAAATAAGAGGGAGAGAGTTCCACTGATGGGTGCAGCTCCGTTTTGCCCCGACCCTGCTGCCCCTTACTTTCTGTGACACATAATTCGTCGAGCGCGTGAGTTACTGTGTTGATCCATATCTCAGGCTGTTCTTCCCATTCCTACAACCCGTGGCCCGCGGGGCTGGCCTCCACAGCCAAAGGACCCAGCTGCCGCCTCTGGGGGTGGAGGCGGGTGTCCTCCGGCCTCACAGCCAGGAGGAACGGTCCCGGGTCTCCACTTGCCTTCGTCACAGGGTCTGGCTGAGGCTTCTAAAGATCTTGTTCTCATCTCACCATGGTCATGTGGCACACAACGACATGTAGGCCAGTGCCGGACCACAGACCCAATAGCGGTCCCCTAAGATGATAAGAGAGCTAAAGAATTCCTGTGGCCTGATGACATCACACCTGGTGAGATCACGGCTGTCACTGTCGCAGGAGGCATCGCTCGTGTGTTGGGGGCGAGGCTGGTGCAAACAAGCCCACAGTGCTGCCGGCCGTGTGAAAGTCCAGCACCTACGATTATGTACAGTACATAGCACTTGATGATTTTGATGATATTGACTGACTGCCCCCTGCTTGTGTATTTACCATACTGTACTGTAAATCATTGTTTTAGAGTGTACTTCCTCTGTTTATGAAAAAAAGAGTTAATTGTAAAACAGCCTGAGGCAGGTCTTTTAGAAGGAATTCCAGAAGGCGTTGCTCTTCCAGGGGAGGATAGCTCCGTGCTTGTTATTGCCCCTGAAGACCGTCCAGTGGGACAGGATGTGAAGGTGAAAGACAGGAATATTTTTAGTTCTTTCAGCAATCACCACACTGTCTTCCAAAGAGGTTGCACTTGTCTGCATTCCCACCAGCAGTGTAGAAGCGTTCCTTTTTCTCCGCATTCTCGCCAGCATCTGCTGTTTGTTTTATTACCGATGACCATTCTTACTTGGGTTAGGTGGTACCTCAGTGTGATTTTGATGTGCATTTCTCTGGTGATGAGTGAGGCTGAGCCCTTTTTCATGTGTCTGTTGGCTGCCTGTGTGTCTTCTTTTGAGAAGCGTCTATTCATGTCTTTTGCCCACTTTTTAATGGGACTGTTTATTTTTTTCCTTTTGGTGCGTTTGACCTTCCATATGACCCAGCAATTCCCCTATTGGGAATATACCCAGAGGAACTCAAATCATTCTACAGAAAAGATATCTGCACATGTATGTTTGTTGCAGCTCTGTTCACAATAGCAAAAAGATGGAACCAAATATGTTGCCCATCGAAGCTGGACTGGATAAAAAAAATGTGGTACATATACACAATGGAATATTATGCAGTCATAAAGAAGGACAAGCATATGGACTTTGCAGCAACTTGGATGATTTTAGTGTCGATCATACTCAGTGATCTATCACAGAAACAAAGAACAGAGTACCATATGTTCTCGCTCCTAAGTGGATCTTGAACAATGATCATAATACTATAAGAAAGGGATTGGTAGTAGTGAGAAACTGTCAGGGGAGGGGGTTTGGGATTGGCAGTTGAGGGAAACTACCAGGGCAGGGAGAGGCACACCTCATCAACAAGGGTACCCACATAATCAACATTTGTTGATTAACCCTGAGTTGTACCCCACATCTTTATAATAAAAAAAGACAGTAATATTGATGATCTTGACCCTGTATAGACATGGGCTATTATGTGTGCTTGTGTCTTACTGTCTAACAAAAAATTTAAAAAGCAAAAAATGAAAAGATTAAAAATAGAAAAAAACTTACAGAATAAAGAAAATATTTTTGTATAGCTGAACCATGTGTTTGTGTGGTAAGTGTTATTGCAAAAGGGTCAAAAAGTTTCAAAAAGTAAAAAGTTTATAAAATAAAAAAGTGACAGTGCGTACGCTAAGGCTAATTCATTATTGAAGAAAAAATTTTAAAAACACAGCGCAGCCCAAGCGTGCCACGTTCCTAATGCCTCATGGAGTCTGGGAATATCTTGGGCCTTAACATTCACCCACCACTTACTCACTGACTCCCTCAGAACGGCTTCCAGTCCTGCGGGCCCCAGTCACGGTAAGAACCCTATACAGGCATAGTGATGAGAAAGTGTTTTGCGCCATATTTTTACCGTACTGCTCTACTCAGATACACAAGAGCTTGCCACGGTGTGACAGTTACTCACAATGATGTGCAGGCTTGTAGCCCAGAAGTGATTGGCTCTACCATGGCCTGTTTCTCAGCGTATCTCTGTTGTTGTGGCACACGAATTTCCCCGTGGGGAAGCCAGACTCCCAGAATCTTGGGGATGCCTGGGCCTGGGACGCCTCCAGGCTGAACTGCTTGACTTTCACATGGGTTTGTGCTAGGAGATGAAGGGAACAACTTTTATTTCTATTTTGGTCCAGGTTTGATGCTTTCTTGTGTAGGGGAGAAAAAGTGATATATTTCATCACCCATCGTGAGGTTCATGGCTGACACCACCAAAATAAAAGACAGATTAACAAGAGAAAATCATAACAAATTTAAATCGCATATGACCCCAAAATAGCACATGACCCCAAAACTCCATTTCTTGGAGTAAAACATTTCCATTTCCACAATCACATTCATTTCTTTATTTTTTTTTAAACTAGCAATTTACATCCCCAAATTTATTGTCCCCAAATGTCAGTGAAGTCTAGGAAACCTTCAATTACATAATTATGAAAAAGTAGACAACAAAAGGGTGTTTTTCAAGTTTAATATCGGGGTCATATAATGATTTCACCTTCCCCTTGATGGTTTTTACTTTCTTTATTAGTTTTCTTTTTGTCTGAGCTTTGGATTCTCAAGGTGATGCAGCCCAAGCGACAATATGCCTAAGAAGGTTAGCACACACGGCGTGACACAAGAGCCCTCCTAAGGTCAGATGTTTCTGGAATAAGGCTAGGAAGAGGGGCCTTTGCAGGAGAAAGGCAGGTGTAATCCCAACTACTAGTTTTGTCTGACTTAGATACAACCACTTCATCGCTCAAGATAAATTGTTGACTGGTTTGGAACTCATGTATTAAGGTAGGAAGGGGTAAGTACACCGTGCTGGAAAGTCAGAGCCTCCAAATCCTAGGGATACCAGGGATTGAGGAACTTCCCTTTGCTGAGCCACTGGACTTTCACACGAGTTTGTGCTGGGAAAACTTTTATTTTTGTTTTGGTCCTGGTTGGATGTTTTCTTGTGCAGGGCAGAAAAAATAATATATTTCATCACCCATCACAAGGTTCAGGGCTGACACCCCCAAAACAAAAGAAAGATTGACAAGAGGAAATCATCCAATTTATTTAAAATAGGTTTTATATATAACATGGGAACCTTCGGAAATGAAGACCCAGAGAAATGAGGAAACCTGTATTTTTATGTTTAGATTTGGAGAAGAGTAGACAGTGGTGTAGAGTATGATGGACAAGAGTGTTATGATCTGATGGAAATACAGAGGAGGGGAAAGGACTTAGCCAGGCCTGCTTGTTCAGATCCTTTTTGGCCTCTCTGGGTCGCATTCCTTCCCTCCAGGTAGAAGGTAGGACACTTGTCCTATGAAAGCCTTCAAGAGAGGTGGTGGAAATCTGCTTCTGCGATTTCTTGTTTCCTTCACTCTAAAATAATCAGCATGCTGAATATTTTAGGGTAGTGTTTCCTGAGCCCCAACATTTACATGTAGCATTTTTACTGCTTCCTTCAGACAGAAACATACATGGAGGTATCAATGTGTTCTCACAGTGTGGGACATTTTTGCACGGCTGTGCCTTTGACATAGAACAAGCTTATCACCATTTGTCCTCCTGACTGTTTGATGAGTTGGCAGTTTGCCGTTTCAATGTACATTTTCCTAATAGTGAGGTTAGGCTTCATTTCATGTGTTTACTTTCCATTAGAGAAATTGACTGTATATCTGTTTCTACTGGATTATTTTTATAGCTTTCTTGTTGATTTGTCCTGTAAATTAGCATATATTCTTTAAACTTTTTTTTTAGTCATTTTTTTAGAGACAGGGTCTTGCTCTGTTGTTGAGGTTAGAGTACAGTGGCACAATCACTGTATCTTGAAGTCCTGGGTTCAAGTGATCCTCCTGCCTCAGCCTCCAGAATAACTAGTATTACAGGTGTGTGCCACCATGCTTGACTAATTTTTAAATAGTTTTTGTAGAGATGAGGTCTTGCTATGTTGCCCAGGCTAAACTCTAACTCCTGGCTTCAAGTGATCCTCCTGCCTCAGGCTCTCACAGTGCTAGGATTACAAGCATGAACCACTGTGTCTGACCGATATATGTTCTTTATATATTCTGACAATACGCTTTTGTGGCTATATATTCTGCAAACATATTCTTCCATTCACAGCATAGTATGGGCTAGACAAATAATATTAATTGCTTTATAATAATAATAGTAATTGTGATATGGGACATAATTTTGTCCAATGAAATATATGTTTATTTAATTCAATGAGGAAGTTCCAATCAGCCTTCCAAAGTGATTTTTACCATTTTTCACTTTCATTAGAAATTTATGAGAATTCCAATTTCTCCACATCCTTGCCAGCACTTGATATTGTTAGTCTTTAATTTTAACCTTTCTGATGAGTACAAAATGGTATCTCATGATGGTTGTACCTGATGACTAATGATATTAAGTGCTTTTTAATATGCCCATTGGTCATAGGCTAACTTATTTTGTGAAGTAGTTAATAGATTTTTAACTGTTAGAACATCCTTGTACACTGAAATGAATTCTACTTGGTCATGACCAATTTTTAAAATATGCTTCTAGATTCGTTTTGCTAATATTTTACTCGGTATTTTCATCTCTGTTTATAAATGAGATTGACCTATGATTTTTATTCCTTGTACTCTCTTTGTTCAGTTTTGATATCAAGGTCATACAAACTTCACAAAATGAGTTGGGGAACCTTTTTTTCTTTTTCTATTCTTTGGGACTTTTTGATAATGTAAGGGTTATCTGCTTCTTGAAGGTTTGATAAAATTTGACTGCAGAACTGTCAAGGCCTGATGCTTTCACTGATTATGGTTCTCATACAGTGCTCTATTTTTTCTTTAGACAATTTTGGCAATTTATCATTTGCATTTTATCTCAGTTTTCAACTTGACTGGCATAAAGTTTTCTGTAGCATTTCCTTTTGATTTTTAAACATTTACTGAATCGATTGTTGGGGCCTTAAAAAAATCTTGGTGTTATTTATTGTGCTTTCTCTTTTCTTCCCCCTTCATCAAGCTTGCCAAAGATTTGTCTATTTTATTGCTCTGTTTGGCTTTTTCTTGGTGTCAATTTCATGGTTTTTTCTCTTACTATCACTATTTATTTTTAATTTGCTATTTCTGTTCTTCTACTTTTTGATTTTACTTGTTTCTTTTCCTGACTTCATGTGTGAGGAATGCTCAATTTGTTACCTTTCAATTTTTCTTCTTTTTATAAAATATGCTTTTGCTATGATTTAAATGTTTGTGTCTCCCAAAAATTCATGTTGAAACTTAGTACCCAGTGCAACAAACCACATTATTAATGTTGCAGCAAACAACATTCGTACCCAGTGCAACAAACAACAAACTTTAGGAGGTTGAGTCCATAAGGGCTCTGCCGTCATGAGTGGAATTAGATGTCCTTGTCAAAGGGCTTGGTGAAGGGAGTTTGCTCTTCTTCACACTTTCTGTTTTGTCCACCACATGAAGACACAGTGTTCATCCCTTTCAGAAGATACAGTGACAAAGCATCATCTTGGAAGTGGAAATGGAACTTTTACTGGATGTCACACCTGCTGGTACCATGATATTGGACTCTTAGCCTCCAGGTCAGTGAGAAAATAATTTTTTGTTCTTTATGAATGGCTCAGTCTCAGGTATTTTGTTATAGCAGCACAAGTGAACATAGCTTTCGGGATGACATTCTTTCCACTAAGCATTTCTTTAGGTGTGACTCACAAATTTTGATATGCAGCTTCCCTGTCATTCAGTTCTTGCATGTTTCATACTTTGTTGTGACTTCTTTTTTGTTCTGTGGGCTATTTAGAACTGTCTTTGGTGAATCTCCAAGTTTATGAGTCTTTTGGGGCAAGATCATCTTTTTCATATGACTTTCAGTCTTATTGCATTGCCGTCAGAACACTTGCTGTGAGTTGGTTGGCTTGAATGACACAGGCAATCGTCTTTGGCTCTTGACCCAATCACTTTGAAATCAGGATGAATGAGATCAAAGAGGATGTAGAGACTAGACAGAATTAGTTATTTGAATGAAATCCTGCAGAGCAAAAGAAGTCCTTCTGTGACGTTAATTTGGTAGTGAACATGGATTTGGTGCCATAGGACCAAATCTCCCAGGGGACTTGTTTGAAATCCCTGACTTCCTGGGTGATACTCTTTAGGGATGCAGGTTCTGACCACCACAGTCTGAGTAACTGAATGTTAAAGCAGAAGTTTTATCTGAGACTCAAAGACAATGGGTGAAGATACCACAGCAGGGGCCAGACTGTGACGCAAATTTGCAGAGAAAATATTGTAGAACTGGTTTTGTGTCTTTTTTTTTTGTTTTGAGTTGGAGTCTCACTCTGTCGCCCAGACTGGAGTGCAGTGGCCGCTCCCGGCCATCGCAGCCTTGACCTGCTGGGCTCCGGCGATCCTTCTGCCTCGGCCTTCCGAGTAGCCGGAATTACAGGTGTGTGCTACCACGCCCAGCTGATTTTTGATTGATTGTAGAGACGAGGACTCGCCAAGTTGCCCAGGCTGATCTCGAACCCACAGGCTCAGGTCATCCACTGGCCAAGGTACTGGGATGGCAGGCTGAGCCACCAAGCCCGGCCTACACACATATTTTCTCTGCTAGGCTCATCAGTTTTCTTCCCTTAGGAAACGTAGGCAGCATTTCAGCACTAGCCTTGGGGGCCATTTAAGACAGCGAAATCTGGCAACCCCTTCGGGTGCCCTTCCACTGTGGGAGCTTTTCTGTCTTCACAATAAATCCTGCTTTCTTTTTTTTTTTTTTTTGAGTGGGAGTCTCCCTCTGTCGCCCAGACTGGAGTGCAGTGGCCGCTCCCGGCCACCGCAGCCTCGACCTGCTGGGCTCCTGCGATCCTTCCGCCTCCGCCTTCCGAGTAGCCGGAATTACAGGCATGCACTACCACGCCCGGCTGATTTTTTGATTTATTGTAGGATGAGGTCTTGCTGCCCAGGTGGGTCTCAAACCCGCGGGCTCAGCCAATCCACTCACCTCAACCTCCCAAAGGCGCAGGATGACAGGCTGAGCCACCGAGCCCGGCTGGTTTTGTGTCTCTTAAACATGCATTTACATTAGGGGTAAGAGTGGTTGTATATTTTTTTAAAAGAGAATCTGTGAAGACAATTTCTTTAAGGAGCGCTTCATGGTGGGTAGTCCCCAGTCCCAGCATGGAGGGGTGAGTTACGTTTGATTTCACTTCAAACCTAGGGAGGGGCACTTTAATGGGACTACTCAGAGAGCTTACATGATCCTTGCAGAATGGAAGACAGTGGGCTGGTGTCTGACTCCTCTGTCTCTCACTGGACAAGTCTTAAAAGGGTAAGCGATGGGCTGGCTAACGGCTGGTAGAGGATTCAGAGGCGTGTCATCTGCGTTGAGATCACCCTGTGCCAGGGAAATGGGACGAGCGTGTTTCCTAAGGACTTGATGCCCACAGGTGTATGAAAGAGCCAGGTCCCAACCAGTAGGGGCTTCTGGTCAATGGGACTCAGCTGAAAGAAATTAGAGGTGGACTACCTAGGGGTGATGGATACAGAAGAGTAAGCCACCGGACAAGAGATGGATTTGCCTGGATCATGGAACCTGCAGATGAGAAACCATTTGCAATGGGACCCTCTGTGTTACGCACAAAAGCGCTTCACAAGAGAATCAGGATGGGATGGTGCCGTCAGGCGATGACTGTGGAGCTGAGGTTGGCACCTTCCTCTCCTTTACTTTACTTTCCTGCTCCTTCCTCTTCTCCCTTCCTGAGTTCCAATCCTGGAGTATCAGAAACAGCACCTGGGGAATGAGAGAAAAGGTGAGCCAGAAAGACGGACGTTCACCACCCCTCTTCCCAGGTAGCAAGCCATTGCTGGGGACAGGGAGAGCAGCTGTAACTTTGAGTGATGTTGGAAGCTTTGACTATGGGAATGGACATTCTAACTGCCCTTTTGAAACTGCGTCTGCAGGATTTTTTTCCCCTGAAAGTCATCAGAAAAATCATAGGAGCCACCGGGGTTTTATTTATTTATTTGTTTATTTATTCCAATAGCTTTTGGGGAGCACAAACAGATTTTGGTTACACGGCTGTCTTTTATAATGGTGAAGGAGTCTGGGCTTTAAGTGTATCCATCACTCCTACCTGTGCACCTTGTATCTAATAGGTGATTTTTTGGTCCTTCCGCCTCCCCCATCTTCTGAGTCTCCAATGTCCATTCATTCTCTCTGCCTTTGCAGATCCTTAGTTTGGCTCCTACTTATAAGCGAGAACATGTGGTGTTTGGTTTTCTGTTCCTGTGTTCACTCACTTAGGGCGATGTCCTCTAGGTCCATCCAAGCTGCTTTAAAAGTCATGATTTCATTCTTTTGTTGGATGAATAGCATTCCATAGTGTATGCAGACCACGTTTTCACTGTCCACTGATCAGTGGATGGGCATTTAGGTTGATTCCACAACTTTCAATGCTGAACTGTATTGCAATGAATGTGTGAGTGCAGGTGGAGGGAGCTGGGTCCACTAGACCATGGCTGGTTCTTGAAGCTGCTCAGTGCCCCTGCATTTTTGCCTCTGAGTAGAGTCAGGGCCCTGTCTCTGGATCCTGTCCAGGATCAGGATGACACGGTTATGGTGAAATACCTTTATCGTGCTTCACTGCAGGGGCCCCCTCCCCTGTGTGCTCATGTGTATGTGTCTATCATTGTGCTTACCACGTCACATTACAGTTCTCTGCTTAGTCATCGTATGAGACTACTTGGGCGGCCATAACAGAATGCCACGGACTGGGTGGCTTAAACAACAGAAAACTATTTCCTCACACTTCTGGAGGCTAGCAGTCCAAGATCCAGATGCCAGCATTGGCTTCTAGTGAGATCTCTCTCCTTAGGCGGCAGATGGCTGCCTTTTGCTGTGTTCTCACATGGTCTTTCCTCTGGCGAGCACATGGAGAGAGACAGAGAGAATGGGAACTCTGGTATCTCTTCCTCTTCTTACTCGGATACCAGCTCTGTTGCATTAGGTCCCCACACTTAGGCCTTCATTTAACTTTAATTACCTCTTTAAATCTGTCTCTAAATACAATCATACTGGGGGTTTGAAGTTCAACCTATGAATTTGGAGGGAAACAATTCAGGGCATAACATGCACCACCCTCTACCATCAGACTGTGAGCTCCTTGAAGACAGAGATGCTATATTTTTGTATCCCCAGTGTTTAACACACAGTAGGTGCTTCATCAATGTTTCTATGTTTGCTGGTCTAATTTCTGGACTAGTTTTGCCTTCTGCAAGACTAGTGGCTTCTCATGCTCTTGTCTCCCATGAACCCCATCGTGGACAAGTGTCTGTACCAAGTGTACCAGAATAGTAATTACTGCTGTTTACCACATCTCTCTGGCTCTCTGCTTTCTGTGAACCTGTTAGGTTTGCCTTTCTTGGGCCCTTTTGATTGTACAAGACCTTGAATTAGTATTGGGTCATGAGTTGTGAGTGGAAGTCACTACAGGAGTCACTTCCAAGCCAGAGCATTTCTTGGTGGCGTGAGACCTCCAGGGGTCTGTCATGGGTGCTGTCAATGCTCCTGATATAGGCTGCTTCATCAGCCTGAATGCTAGAGTGAAAAAGACATGATGCAGAGGCTCTGCCAACTGCGGTGAGCATGTGTTTGAGCGAGAAATGTGTTGTTTTAAGTTACTAAGATTTTGGAGTTGTTTGTTACTATAGCATCAACTAGCCCATTCTAATCAACGCATTGTTTTATTCCCTGCTGCTCCCTGTGCCATCCAAATAGAGGTAACTTCGCCAACTTCATATGATGTTTTGGTCAAGGAGACGGCATCCCTATCCTGCCCTTTCTGCCTATGGAGTTCCAGGTTAATCCCTCCCCCCAAAACTCATTCTTTTGCCACACCCAGTTTGAATCCGTCGTTCCTTCTTCAAGGTCCTCTGTGACTTCCCACTGTAACCTTGCACGTGAAGTGCAATAGTTTGTGTAATAATCTGCTTCTCCTACAATATTGCAAGCTCTTGTCTGATCAATCAGAATTCTCAGCTGCTCCCTCCCACTCCACAGTAGTGATTTCTTCACGAATGATCGTGTGACTTAGATCAGACCAATTGGATTATTACATGGACCAGCGGTCCTCAACCTTTGTGGCATCAGGGACCAATTTTGTGGAAGACAGTTTTCCTCGGCTGAGAGGTGTGGGGTGGGATGGGTGTGGGGAGTATCGTCAGGCATTAGATTATCTTAAGATTCTCACCTAGATCCCTCGCATGTGCAAATAGGGTTTGTGCTCCTATGAGAACCTAGTGCCGCCACTGATCTGACAGGTGACAGAGCTCTGCTGGCCTCACCTGCTGTTCACCTCCTGCTGTGCAACCTGGTACTGGTCCATGGCCTGGGAGCTGGGGACCCCTGACATAGACCATTACTCATCTGAAATAAACGATCACACATCTGATGTGTGTGTCTTTCCTCATAGCAACTGGCAAACCTGATAAGTGATGGTTGAGCTGAATTGAAGCTCCCCCTCTCCATTCATCACCAAACTCACTGTTTTCTCCAAGAGGTAGTGGTAATGGTGGGCAGTCCGGCTTCTTGAGCCCCAAAGAGCTTGGAATTGGGATTCCTACAGTTATAGGTTTTCTCCAAGAGGTAGTGGTAGTGGTGGGCAGTCCGGCTTCTTGAGCCCCAAAGAGCTTGGAATTGGGATTCCTACAGTTATAGGTTTTCTCCAAGAGGTAGTGGTAGTGGTGGGCAGTCCGGCTTCTTGAGCCCCAAAGAGCTTGGAATTGGGATTCCTACAGTTATAGGTTTTCTCCAAGAGGTAGTGGTAGTGGTGGGCAGTCCGGCTTCTTGAGCCCCAAAGAGCTTGGAATTGGGATTCCTACAGTTATAGGTTTTAATCTTTGGCTCTGGCATGCACTAGCTGTAGTCTTGGGCAAGTCACTTATCCTACATGAGCCTTGGTTCCATCGTGTGTAAAAATGGAAATGATCTTATCTTCTAGGCTTGTTAGGAAAATTAGACAGTGGCGTCCGGCTCAGTGCAGGTGTCAGCTAGTGCCAGGCCCTTTTCTTCTTTGATCAGTCCATCTGGGGAAGCAGGATTGGAATCTGAGTGACAGGTGGTCTCTGAGAACCTGCAGAGGAGACATTCTGGAACACGTGGCCCTCTCTATTTCCCTCCAGAAGGACATCTGGGAATCCTGTAGACTCTTCTGTCATGTTTTCCTCTAATTTTAGGCAGCACTAAAGCTCACTCCTGAATCTGTTAGTGAAGGTTAATACATGACAGTAAGGTATTTAGGTGAATTGCATCGGATATCTACAAAAAGTGGTTTATTGCTATCTCCATAGGACACTTCATCGAGAAAATTCCTGGATGTGGAATCTTTTGTACCCTGAAAAGTTTATCTTTGCACAGTAGAGGAAAGGCCCTTGCATTAGCCAGTAGTCTTTTAGTTATGATGGAGGGGAGACACACTCAAGTGGGCCGAGACAGAGAACTTATTGGCCCATTTAAACTGGGAAGTCCAGGGCGTTTCCAGCTGAGCTCTGGATTTGACCTGAGTTGGATCCAGGTGACCAATACCTGTGAATAGAAGGGATGCAATTGCTTAGCTTAGCTTCTTTTCTCTCTTGACCTCATTCCTTCCTTTCCCACAATAGACTAACTTATCCCTCCTCAGTAAAGGAAGATGGGGGCTGGAGAGTCCAACCTTATTTCCTCACTGTATTATGACCCCGAAAGCAAGAAGCATTTTTTCTCACTGGCTTTCTCAGGAAAGCCCTGGTGAAGAATCGAAGTGGGCTGATCTGAGTCACATGGTCATCTCTGAATGAATCACTGCTGTGGTTTGGAGGGTGAGTGGAAATTCTGATTGATCAGACTGGGTTTCAAGCCCATGCCCATGGGGGTGGGGAGGGAGAGGAGGGAGTGCCCTGTAACTGACAGCCCTTTAGACCCACACAGACTAGGGACGGTGTCTCCAGGGGAAGAAGCCGGCCAGGCAAATAAAATACGACGCTTTGTCATACAGAACTTTGCAGTGTCCACAGTCCTTGACTTGTTTTATTCATTTTTTTCTCTAGAGGACTCCTTTATTTAAGTGTCTTCCTTACAGGTAATACATTTTCTTCCACCGTTGTCTTCTACTTGAAGTTTACTGATAATTTAATTAGGATTAAAGGGCCTCTTAACCTTTCCCTGATAGGTAAGTTCAAATGGTGAGCACCCAGCGGATTTCTTAGGCATGTCTCTGGAAGGAAAGAATGGAGATCGTAACATCATCTGAACTGTTTGGATGATTAGTTGCTCATTTCTTAAGTATTTTCTCCAGGGTTGAAAAGCATGTTGGGTAAAGCTTAGGTCTTCACACAGGTAGTGAAGGAGACAAACCTTGCTGCTTCTGGGAAACCTGTGATTTAAAAAACACAGTTGTATGCCTTGGTTGCCTAGCAGGAGGAGGTATTTTATTTACTTGGATATATATATATATATCCAAGTAAATAAAATACCACTCTATAATGTAAAGTTGGTGAGACTCAGGTCTTGCATTTGTTGTCGTGGATCAAATTCTGGTGGTGTATATTAACAGAATGACTAGAAACTCAGGTGTGCCCCAAATCCTGCCCTGCCAATCTCCCCCTGTTTCTTAGGACAGCACTGGTGGCTGATGTCCCCAGGGAGGGATCTCTAAAAAAGGCTGGATTGAAGCACATTGCATGGGGTCGAGATCTAAGCAAGTTCTCTTATCAGTCCAAGAACCAAAACTTTGGAATTTGCGCTACTCTCTGGTAGGCCATGTGGAGGAATGAACTTGAAGAGGTGTTGAGAGATTGATTTGGCCAGATTTACAGAGTAGGCTGGGACTTCATTTCCTCTTCCAGACACACGTGTGATGTAGGAAGAGACAGGAGAAGTGTTCCTTTTGGATTCTGATAAGATTTCTAATTGTTCTTTATCCAGAGAGAGAGGACTCCCACCTAACTAAGTACAGCCCTTTAAGACTTGGAGGCCCCACCCACGGTAATTGCAGCTTCATCAATGTTCTGGACCCTAGACTAATCAGATCACTACCCCTTTCCTTTGAGGGGAGCAGATCAGGAGACCCCACAAAGGCAGGATTCAGTCTGGCATGAAAGGAGGATTTGAAATGATCTCCCACCAGCATTTTATTTTGTTCTTTCTGGCCTCATTAAAAATCTGAAAACACTGCCCTGCTGGTCACCTCAGACCAGTAAAAACTTACCGACAAAATCTGCCCACTACTATTCTTGATGAGAATATTACCTATATACAAAATAAAATGGTCAGTCAATTCCAGCACTCTATCTTATACAGGCATTTCTGCAATGATGTGATATGAACACTCTGGGAAAAACCCTACATTCCACAAACTCACATGCTGGAAATAACAGGGATTGTGGGAAACTAGAGTGAGAAACAGATTACTCAAAAACTCACGCAACTTCGTCACCAATGAAAAACCGATGGCAGTCCTTGCAAAAATATGAATACAGTAAAAAAAAAGTCATGTTTCAACCCTAATAGACAAAAAATATTGCAGTAAATCTGGATTTTTATATCAAAAAAATAAAAATTTAGTGGAAGCATGAGTAAGGAAGTGTTGATTTGGGTGAGTTAGAGACAAGGGAAAAATAAACACTGGTTAGAACTGGGTGGGACAATAAGAACATCTGAGACAGAGCAAGTGGTCCAACCAGACTGGGAGAAAGGATGCTGGATGATGGACTCCATGTGTAACACCATATTCCTTCTCAGCTTGGTACATTGGGTGTAAAACATGAACATGTTCGCGAAAACTGTCCAAGAGCTAACATGACTTCTGTGTTCAACCAACATTGTTTTATTGTGAGTCTTGTGTGAACTTGCGAGACAGAAACATGACTTGTAGAGGAACATATTGTATATTTCTTTTTTTAAATATTTTATTTTAAAGATGTGGGGTACAATTCAGGATTAGGTATACAAGTGAACATTGAACAGGTAAAGTTTGAGTCTCCCTTTGGTCCCCACTGATTTGAGATCAGTGGTCACAGATCAGTGGTATTTGGTAATGAAATCTTATAATTGCATATTCTTTTTTTTTTTTTTTTTTGAGTCAGAGTCTCCCAGACTGGAGGGCAGTGGCATGCTCACGACCACTGTAATCGCAACCTTCCGGGCTCAGAGAATCCTTTTGCTTCAGCCTTCCAAGTTTCTGGAACCACAGGTGCATGCCACCACACCTGGCTAATTTTTTGATTTATTGTAGAGACAAGGTCTCGCCCAGTTGCTCAGGCTGGTCTCAAACCCCTGGGCTTAGGCAATTCTCTCGCCTCTGCCTCCCAAAGTGCAAAGATTACAGGTGTGAGCCACCACGCCCGGCATAATTGCATATTCTTTCTCCACTTACTTGCTTACCAACTTTGCGAAAGTTTCTTAAATATTTTGTGTCCCAGTTTCCTCATCTGCAAAATGAGGAAAATATTAATGTCTACCTCCTAGAGCTATTGTGAGGAGCAGATGAGATGATATATAAAGTACTTAGAACAACTTTCATATAAATGAGAGCTTCTTATTTTTTGGAGTCAGAGTCTCACTCTGTCGCCCAGGCTGGAGTGCAGTGACATACTCACGGCCACCCCAGTGTCGACCTGCTGTGCTCTGGCGATCCTTCTGCCTCAGCCTTCCAAGTAGCCGGAATTATAGGTGCACACTACCACGCCCGGCTAATTTATTTGTTTATCTATTTATTGTAGAGACGAGATCTCGCCAGGTTGCCTGGGTTTATCTCGAACCTGCGGGCTCAGGCAATCTCCTTGCCTCGGCCTCCCAAAATGCTGAGCCACCGAGCCCAGCTGAGAGTTTCTTCTTCTTCTTGATAATTACCAAGACATTGATTAGAAATCAACATGTTTAAGATGAAACTAAGCATTTTTCACCACTTCATCAAATCGAAAACAGAATAACCCTCAACTAGATGCCCCTCTAAACTTTCTAAAATTTGTGAGCAGCACAGATCATCTTTTTGGGGGGATCAATCCCATTTTCTTCTCCTTCCATGCATCCTATAATCTGTAGCTCTCAGTCTCTCTTTTCCTTACTTGAAAATGGTAAACTGTGTTCTCTTCTTTTTTTTTAATCATGCACAATTATGTTTCCTCAGTATTTATTGGATCCATCAAACCCTAGTATACTGCTTACTGGGTGCCAGACACTGTTTTAAGCACACACATAGGAACTCACTGAATTATAAGAGGTAGATACAGCATTGTCACCAGTTTAGAAATGAGCAGAAGATGGGAGCACAGAGAGGATGGAATGATTGCTCAGGGTGCCTGCCTGGGAGTGGCATGAGGTGAGATCGAGTTCAGGTCTATCTGCCGCCCAGGATGGCCGCCGTCACGCCAACCCGGGCTGTGGGCCAGTTGGGTCCACACAGCAGGTTGCTCTGATCACCGGCTCAGTTCCCGGCCCCTAGCTTGAGGTGCTGGGATAAATGCACGATGGACTCAGCACCAGTTGGCTGGCTTCAGTCTGCCAGGCCCTTCCTCGGGGACTTCTGGGAAACAGAGTCTGACCTTGCAGGAAGTCAGCACAAAGACGGCCTCTGAAATGTTTCACAAAACAACACTTGCTTGGGCCAACGAAATCGTTTTTAGAAGGCGTGTTATCTATTAAGAAGTTGTAGGTGCAATCATTTAATTCATTCAGCTTACATTCTGTGAAAAGATGATTTCCCAATCTGAGTTTTCTTTTCTTCTCCTGTCCTCAAAAGTTGGTTTCTTTACTTCCAAAGGAAAAATTGATTATGCATTTTCCTTCATTTTAAAAATATTTAACAACTGATTTGTGTGTTGCATGAAAGTTACACATTTCCTAAGATGCATTTGCTATTTTATTTTCTTTCATTCAAAAATGTGTCAGTAATCTTTTTGTTAACATGAAGATAAAGGATTAGTAATGCAAGATGCAGCTTTCTTGTAACCTTCTTGAAAGCAGACTATAGTTTCTTATCTGGCTCCAACATTCATTTTCCTGAATTGAAAAAAAAGGCGACTTAAAATGAAATAAACCACATTTGATTCCTAAGAGCCTCGCTAGCAGGGAAGTGTACTGAAAAGGCAGACTTGGTCGGACTCCTGAAAGCCCCTCTGCTCCCCAGTGAGGGAGTCAACTAATTTCGCATTTTAAAATACAATAGAAATGCGAAAGGAATTGCGAATTTGATCACCCGTTGGAAGACATAAATGATTTTACCTTCAGCCAACAGAAGAGTGTAAATAAAAACACCTTTTAAACCTCCAAAAAAAAAGAGAGAAGATTGAAATAATTTTATTTCCCGAAAATTCAGGCTGTCAGAAAGCAAACAAACAAAACCAGTGCAGTGTACGTCTTCATGACTTCTGTTTGAATTTCATTTTATTTACTGTGCCTACCCAGAGCAAGGAAAACAGGCGAGGTACGGAGAGCATTCGGAGAGGAGGAAGACAGGCCTCGCCCTTCATGGGTCATAGTCTGGCTCTTGGACCCTCGAGGGTGGAGGAGACATAATACAGTACTTGGGGGGGAGGATAAATACAATACTTGGTGCTCACCCTCAACCACAATGTTCAGGCGTAAGTAGAGGAACTTAGGGTCTTCAACGCTCTTTCGTAGCTGGTCTGAGTGAGCTTGCCTCGACCTCCCGTTTGGGTGGGTGTGTATGTGAAGGTGAGGGCCCTAGCTGTTGAAATGTCAAAAGATGGAGACCTATTTCCCCCAGAATCTCTTAGGTCAACCGATCAGGCTGAGGGGATGCATGAAGCCTGTCGTGACGCCTCACACAGGTCACCTCCATAACATCATCCTCGGCTTTGAGGGAAACCTGTGACCGTGTCACCACACAGTGTCCAGAGCAAGATCCAGGCATTTTAAAGTGGGCACCTTCAGCTTAGCCTGGCATGCGCCTGGCCTGCTCTGAGCCAGACCCTGGCCTTGGCCCTGGAGGAACACAGGCGAACAGGGCCTGGTTCCTGCCCTCTAGGACATACTTTCAACGTATAATAAATGCCAGCACGCAGGTGAGTGCCGATGCAGTGAGGACCAGAGGAGGGACATGCACCTGGGGGCGGCGGTCAGGGAGAGCTTCTTGGAGAAAACATTAGTTGGGGTGTTGAAGGGTAAGATCTTGCCAGCTAAGTGAACGTCAGGGGCGCTTCAGGGAAACAAACAGCTGCAGAAGGTTCTGCCTCGTCACTGGTCGGGCCTGGAAAGTACCTGGGGCATCTGGCACAGAGGCCGTGGGTGCGCTCTGTGAGAGCAGTTCTGTGATACAATGAGCGCCTCTCGTCTGGAGGAACCCGCAGGTGCAGAAGCTGGATCCTGGGCGGATCCACTCCTGGTTGACTCTGTTTTCAATGCCAGAGAGAAGGGAACGGATGAAGAAGCCAGCCCAGAGATCTGTGGAAGGAGTGCAGACCAGGGTGGGACTGGCTGGGGCTGAGTTTTGCTGAGCAGGAGAACAGGGGGGAGGAGGCACAGGGGCAAGGAGCTTGGTGAAAGCAGCTCTGTGCTCTGCCTGTGGCCAGGTAGGAAGTGGGGCCCACAGAGGGTTCATAAGCTGGAGAAGCTGGAGGGAGGGAGCTAGGCCCTTTTGGTCTCCTTTGAGATGCAAATATCCCTGCAAGGGGAACCAGAAGAAGGTCCCTAGACCATGAAACCCGAGTCCAAAGGGGCTTTTTTCTCCAGGCTTGGAGAGTCTGGAACCATCGGGCAGCCCCCAGGAGGACAGGCCTCTGGCAAGGAAGGGAAGTCGAGAGAAGATGTGAAGAGAATGACTCCCCTCCTACCTGCTGTGTACATTGGGCTGTCTATTTACTGATTTATTTCTAGATTTAACAAAAGTGCTTTCTTATCTTATTTATTTATTTGCTTATTTATTTAGGAGTTGGAGTCCCACTCTGTCACCCGGGCTGCAGGGCCGTGGCACGCTCACGGCCACCGAAGCCTCGACCTGCTGGGATCAGGCGATCCTTCCACCTCAGCCTTCCGAATAGCTGGAATCACAGGCATGCGCCACCACGCCCGGCTACTTTTTTGATTTATTGTAGAGACGAGGTCTCACCAAGTTGCCCAGGCTGGCCTCGAACCCACAAGCTCAGGCAATCCTCTTGCCTCCGCCTCCCAAAGTGCTAGGATGACAGACGTGAGCCATCACACCGGCCCCAAAGTGTTTTCTATGTGTTATCTTGAAATGAACCAGAAATTGTCCGGAAGGTTAGGCTGGAAACAGCTCTAAGTGGGGTAGGTTTTGCTCAAACACAATGAACAGAACTGAGATGGACTAATAGTGATGGAACCAGGGGAGGAAGTTAAAAATAGGTGGATCTTGGTAAGAATATTTCAGAAAAGGCGGTGCCCAGTACTGGTAGGTGTTAAGTAAAGATTCACTGAATTGGGTTGAATTTGGGTGTAGGCTCCAGCAGGGGAGCAGGCAGCTCAGAGAGGGCAAAGCTCACAGCAGGGGCTCCCAGAACCTGCGGTGACGGCGTCCCTGCCTTCGCTGTCACAATCCGTGGTGGCTCCTTTGCCTACAACTCTCCCTTCCTAGACTGGGCTTCCTGGAGGCCGAATGCCGTCAATTTTGTCCCCTTTTCCCTCGGCACCCAGCCTGATTCCCGTGCTCATAAGCAAGTGCCTCGTCCAGGGGAGATGTCATCTTGGAGGAACCGAATTAGAAACAAGTGGAGAGAGGAAGAGAAATCTGGGGGCTAGAAGGAGGTCCGGCTGGGAGGGGAGGGCAGGAGCTGACCGCTTGCCACGTGTCCATTGTGCTGCTAGCTGGAAGCACTTCACACTCCAGTGAAGGGGAGGAACTCGTTTGAGACGCAGAGGGGTGGTACGGGGTGGGGGGACAATGAATGTTTCCCAGTGTGTCCTCTTTCTTGCCCATGTGGTTCCCAAACCTCTCCCACCCCACGTCCCCACCCCTTCCTTTTCCATCCTACACCATCTGCCACATGCATGGGGCGGGGAGGGGAGGGACAAGACACAAAAGCGCGTAGAGTCAACTCTTGAACGTGAAGTTTCTAAATAGCTTGAAAAACTCCTAACAGAGACAACATCCTTGGAAACCAATGTTTTTGATTAGAAAAGACTATATGTTTTTGATTTTGAAAGAGTCAGCCCTGAAGGAAGCTAGAAACACAATTCATCACAAACCAGTGGTTTTTGACCCCGTCAGACCCAGCACACCCCCTTTTGCTTTTAATTCTCTGTTACAGAAAATTTCAAAAATTGGCACTGGTTGAGCAAGTAGTAAATCAAACCTGCTATAGTCACTGTCCAGCCTAAACAACGACCGAAACATGGAACATCTTGTTTTATCCCTACCCGACTCACTCCACTACCCTGATGGCAAGTCATGGTATTTTGTCTGCAAATACTTATGGATGTCATCTTTTAAAAAAAAAGAACACTTTTTGAAAACAACCGAAAATACGATTATTACACTTAGCGATAACTAATAATTCCTTAATTATATGTTCACATTTTCCTGATCAACTTATAATTTTAAACAATTTGTTTGAAATTCCCTTATTAACTAGTATGTTGCAAATGTCCCCTTCATTGTCCTGAAATAAAAATGATAGATAAATCTGACCTACCCACAGAATTAAAAACAAACAAACAAACACAATGCCCTAATTGATATATAGAAGAGATAAAATGAAAGCTATTTAAAATAAAACATGTATTTCAACATTTAAGTGCTTGGACACCATTACATTGGAAGACATCATAATGTATTTGTATGCTTGAACTTGAACATTGAGTTACTGTGAATGTGACAACCTTGAACACAGATTGATACAAGGGTGTCATGTGGTAATTTAAATATTATGAATGGCATTGCCATTAGTGACATACTTTTTTTTTGAAATGATGAATAACTCTTGAGAAAATTTCTAACAAAACAGAGTTTAACCTTTTCTTGATTTACAATGTTGTTGCTGTCCTGGTAAATTCAGTGTACATTTAGAATGTGCAAAAATTACTATGTGTTGGTATGTAAAATGGAATTAGGCTGTGGGTGCAAATCATTATAAGTGATTCTTAAACCTATATGACTGTCCGGAGGAAATACTCAAAAGTCATGTTGGATGCAGAACAATTCTTTATAGATGGGGCTATCCTAAGCATTGTAAGATATCTATTATTCTCATCTCCTGCTCACTGGTGCCAGGGCTATTTTAGATTAATGGAGTTTGAAGAGACTCAAGAACTAAATTCAATGTATGATCCTTAATTGAATCTTGGATGAAACTATAAACCAGCCATAAAGAACATTATTGGCATAATTGGGGACATTTGAATAAAAATTATATAATGGATAATAGTATTAATGCTAAACTTCTTGATTATTTGAGTAACTATGGATCTATTCTTCCAACTCTTCCATAGACTTGAAAGCTTTTGAAATAAAATGTTTGGGGGGAAGATACCCTCACAAATTTTCAAAATGACCCCGGGGGCAGTGCCAATCCCACTGAGAACTAGTGTCGTAAATAATAGATTGTAATAGATCCAGAGGGAAGGTGGTTGATTTGGGAAGGACACGAGAGGGTTAGAAATGGGAGTGAGATTCCTTCCTCATGCCCTGTGTTGGGCTAAATGCCAAGAAGGGCACCCAGAAGCGCCTTTAAATTGGGTTTCTGAGCGTAGTATCGACCTGTAACCTACTTATCCTCTGGAACGTTAGACGTGACAGCCTTGCTAATATTCCCTGGCCACAAAGGCAATGGAGAAGCAGATTCCTACAGGCCACAGGATATTGATGGAGAGCATTGCAAAATCCCCCTATCCCTAGGAGATGCATATAGATGGCGGATGGAGGGTGAGGAGCTCATATCAGCAGATGCATGAGCTGTCTGTGGAACTTACCAGTACCTGGCTGAAAAGGGGGCACAGAGTTAAACTTCAAACGACTGAGCGATCACTCGTTTGATTGAACTTACTTGTAGGTGACTAAATTTCTTCTGCTACCGAGTGGAAAGAGAGGCTCAAAGTAGAAACTGAGTGGAGTTATAGAAAATTAAGTCCCGTTACTTGTGGCAAACCTGATTTTGGGGCTTGTGAAAACCTGCATCTGGTAAAGTGGTTAGATCAGAGGTGTCCGTGGGATAGTTGGTGTATTCACTTTCTAAATTCTGCAGGATGCTTTTATTTATTTTATTCCATGTTTCCAGTGCCGTTGTTTTAATTCTCAGAAACACGGGAAGGTCAGGGTCATTGCTGTACTGACAGAATGTCTATACAGAAAGATGACAAGGAACTGGGCAGAGAATTGTGCAAAGATACAAAGACCAATTTGATAGAGGCAGGGGCCCTCTGGGGAGAAGTCATTTCTGAAATTGTAAAGGTAGAAGAATTTCAGAAGTCTTGAGAGGGGGAGTCTCCTTCCAGGTTCTCTAATCCAGAAGAGATGAGGGAGACGATCTGTTCATTTAGCTAAAAAAGTACCCATTTGGAAACGTGTCTGTATGCCTAAACGAGGCCTGTAGAGAATGCGTGTGTCCCCTGTGAGATAAAGCCCTTGTGCCTTCCGCTGGCTCCTTTTGTTTAATCAGAGAATGCCATAGGAACAGGCAGGGGCAGATGGCTGAGATCCTATCGCGGCAGCCCCAGGACTTAGGAACATTAATTTTAAAGGGGGATTAAAGCACAGAAGAACATTTTTAAAGCATCATGCATTTTCATAAGCACCTAGGCATACTCACTGGCTAGATGTTTTTGTGACGGGTCTTTGGAACAGAAGCTGCGATGGAAGAAAGGAAGCTCTTATTCTCTGTGTAGGGCGGATAAATCAGTATGTGTCTTGCTAAAGTCCCAGGAAGGGTTCCTCCTTTTTCTCATTTCTGGTTGACTGGTCCACGGGATGAAGAGAGTTATTATCCCAGCTCTGGGAATGGAGGCCTCTCTTAAGTCACGGCTACGCCCATGAGGGAGTTCTCAGCACAGAGGAGAGGGGAGACAGCCTGTGCGTTCTGGACCAGACCTCCAGAATGTTTCCTTTGCCTGCATTTTAGAAATCAAGACACGGTGATGTGTAGAGTTGGTGGATCTAAACTGAATATCGATGGGGAGTGCTGCAGAGTTCCCCCATTCCTAGGAGATGCATACAAATGGTGGATGGAGGGTGAGGCGCTCATGTCAGTAGATGCATGAGCTATCTGCAGAACTTACCACTACTTGGGTGAAAAGGGGGTACAGAGTTAAACTTCAAATGACTGAGCGATCACTCGTTTGATTGAACTTACTTGTAGGTGACTAAATTTCTTCTGCAGCCAAGTGGAAATGGGGGCTCAAAGTAGAAACTGAGTGGAGTTACGGAAAATTACTTATTTCCACAATATTTCTGAGTTAGATCTCAGGCACAAAGTAGCTTTATTGTCTGACAAGTTTAAGAAAGCTCCAGCCTGAAAGCTGATAGAATGGTGTCTGTAGCTTGGAAGAAAACCCCAGAGACAATAGCAGAGCGCTCTTGAGAAATGTCTCTTCATCAGTGTTCCTGATTGTATAGCTGGTGAGGTTAGGTAGAAAACAGGTCATGAATGCCTCGGTTGGAAAGCAATTCAGAAGACCTGGACTTAGAATGTGAAGATGTCTTAGGGCCACCGTAGCCAATGAATGTATTTCACATATATGGCCCGTTGTATGAATGCACAAGAATGGCATATAGCGAGAATCCATGTCAGACTTTCTTTGCTGGGCCTTCTGGTGGTCAGACACCCTGCTGTTTGCCCCTGGATTCTGCAGTTCAGGGTGAGAAGGTACCAGAGATGAAAAATGAAGGCGTTGGACACATTCTAAAACATAAAACAACATCTCATAAAACAATAAGGCTTCTTTAAAAGGGAAAAGCAAGGCTGTGGGGAAGTAAAAATGATGAAGAGGGGTTTTTAGCAGTAACCGGTGACCCTGATGATTATTTCAAAGTCAGTTATTTTGAGCCATGTAAGGTGTTAACCTTGCTCCAGATCTGCTGCCCTTACCCACAGAGGCTGAAAGTGTCCAAAGCGAATTATGCAGAAGGCCATTTAGGCTGAGTCTTCTGGCATTCTGAATCGGATGCCATTTTTAATTTTTATTTTCTTATGGCTGCTGTTTGTGTGTTTGTGTTTGCAAAAGCAGTTTAGGCCTCGGAATTGCAAGCGGTTCTGTTAAGACCCAGGCCGCTTTGCCATCTCCTATCTTTGTTCCTCACCTCATTTTGAAGGATTGTTACACATTTGTAAGTACAATGGGATTATTTATTCATTGTGCCTGTCCACTCTTTTCTGTGCCACAAAAGGAGAAATAGCCTGCACTGCGACTTAAGAGCTTTCTGACCGCTCCAAAGTCATGGCATTTCCTTTGCTTTTTGATGGCTGGCTTTGAAAAGCAGGGGAAGCTGGGTGACAAACTCTGTTGGCTCCAGGAGGGAGATGACTTGTCGTTGTTGTAAAGAAGCGTATTTAGTCACTTTTAAAAAGTAAATTGCGGAATTAATAGAGCCACACAGTCTTCTTTGGAGATTGCTACAAGGTGGATTGTCTTGATAAAACATTTGAAGCCAGAAATCCATCAAGCGTCAGTGAATATAAGCACTGACCCGAACCCAAGCACACAACATTCTCACCAAACTTCAGAGTTTTTTTTTTAAATAGACAAAGGATAACTGTCCAGTACCTTTCATTTTTGTCTTCTTTGCAATTCTTCTTGCAGTTCCAAATCAAATGAAAGAGTCCGATGATGAACTATTTTGAGTCTATCTGAGACCATATTCATTGGCATCTGTAGGCTCAGCTTTTTGGGCTTCTGCAGAAGCTGTGAATGTGCAGTTGAAGCTGAACATTTCGCAGGACCTTTCTCGTCCAAGGGCACATCTCTGCATCAAATTGAACAAGTGCCCTCCCAGCGTCACCTACTCCCAAGCCCCTCGATCATTATGATGGGTGCGATCACTTTTTGGGTGATATTGCCAGAGCAATCTCAAGTTTTGTTGATTTTCTCCAAGGTACTCACCTATTTTTGAGGTAGCTGCTGGTGGGAGCAGAAACTTCAGGTCCAGCTGCACTTTGTCAGCAGATAGAGAGGAAAGGGAGCGAGAGGGTCAGTTGTTACTTAGATTTTTTTCTATTTAACTGATAACCATATTAAGTAGTATTTTGAAAAATTAAGGAATAACTCTATTAGTAATATTATCAGGATCTCATAATATTAAGCAATATGATCATCATATTAAGTAATATTATGAGAAACCATGCTTTCATTACTAAGCCCTTTCCTAAACCTTCACCTTAGAGCCTCATTTCTCTGTGATAAAAAGAGGCAGCACAACAGCCAGGGGAGGGGCAAATGGCATCACTAAGGGTACCTGATCCTAAACCAGGAGAAGGGAGGACCAGTGGGAAGCCCAAACTTCACCATCATGTGCCTAATCCCGATGTGAACCCCACATCTTTATAATAACATAAAGAGAAAAAGAAAAAAGAAAAAAAAAAATATTAAAATGGAAAGCGGTAACACAATGCTTCTTATGCGTGGACGGTTGATGAAATGCAAATTCAACGGACTTTGTTGAGAAAGCCAAAAAGCTCAGATTTCAAAAGGGATTTTATCTGAACAAGAAGCATACATCCTGCAGAATGGTTGTGTTCTGCTGTGAGCCGTGGATTGACCAAGAGGAAGAGAAGACTCCGGTTAGAAAGAAGGGGCCCATGGGAACTGACCATCTTGTCCTGGTCCCTGCCTCCGTGGTGCTGGAAAGGCTGTGGTCGCATCACTTGCTGTTCTCTTTCTTCTTTTCTTTCTGGAAAAGAAAAATGCAGAAGAGAAAGATCAATGCAAGATCAATACTTGTGTACTCACTTTCCAGAACTAACTAATAGTAGTACTTAGTCATTTTTGCGTTAGGTTTTTAAAATCATTGAAAAGAAATAGAATGCTGCTAATGTGAAAATCTCCTTCATTTCCCCTCTGCGGTACCATTCATGTTCCTCTTTCCCCAGGAACTTTATGACCTTGGTTTAATTTTCTCCCCATGAAATGCCTACAGTATTGCTAGTGTCATTATTATTTTAAAAAATGCAAATGGTTATTGATGATGGCCATCCTGACTGGAGTTAGGTGGAATCTCAGTGTGGTTATAATTTGCATTTCTTTGATGATTAGTGAGGCTGAGCATTTTTTCATGTATCTGTTGGCTGCTCAAATGTCTTCTTTTGAGAAGTGTCTATTCATGTCTTTTGCTCTCTTTTTAATAGGGCTGTTTGGTTTTTGCTTTTTGGCGCATTTGAGTTCCTTGTAGATCCTAACTATTAGGCCTTTGTCAAATATACAGTTGGCAAATATTTTTTTCCATTCTTTGAACTGTCTACCCACTCTCTTGATAGTATCACAGAAACAAAGAACCGAGTACCACATGTTCTCACTCGTAAGTGGACCTGAACCATGATCTTAATACTCTAAGGAAGAGATTGGCAGTTGTGGTGGTGGGAGGGACACTTGATGAATAAGGGTAACTGATCTCAAACCAGGTGAAGTGGGGGCCAAAGCGAGGCCCAGACTTTACCCAACCCTGAATTGTACCCCACATCTTTAAAATAAAAATTTAAAAAATGCAAATGGTATTGAAGTGCTCTTTCACTCAACATTTTATCTTCCAGATCTTTCTGTAGTGGGGTGTGTGTGTATTCCTTCATTTTAATTTCTGAACAGTATTCATTTCTATGTTTGAATAGTCTTTAATTGTATGAGTATATCAAAATCTCCTCCTGACATGTTGAAACACATCAAGTATTCCCTCAATGTCATTCTCTTGAAGCAACCCCTGGGGCCCCCTAAGCTTCCACAGTCAGAACTGCTTGCCTTCTACACTGGCAGCCCCTCTGTTCTCCTAAGAATATTCCCTTTGCCTTTCCTGTACTGGATTTCCTCTTTCCTAGATACCCAGTCTTCTTCCTTGGTTTGCTTCTTTGTTTTGGCAAAGAGTGTATGATAGTAGCTTCCTGAGAAGGGATGCCTGGGAGATAGACTTTGTGAGAACTTGAGTGTCTCAAATGTTGTTATCACACATCTTTACCTTGCCCTCACTCTTAATGCTTTTGCTAGATGTATAGTGTTAGGTTGCAAATCATTTTCACTTAGAATTTTAAAGGCCGTGCTCCACTGTGCTCCACTTTCAGAGTGTCATTATCAAAGGCTGTGACGCTGTTGTGCTAACAGCTCTCTGTTTGCTATAACTCTTGCGATTGTTTCTTCTTCTTAGGCAGCTTGAAGGGGCTTCTGTTGCTTTGAAATTTCATGATGCTGTGCCCTGATGTGGTTTAATTTTCATTCATTCCCTGGACACTGGGCACACGGGGAAGCTACTGGTCCATCTGTTTAGTTCTGGGAAATGTCTTGAATTATTTCTCTAAGTTTCTTCCATTTCATTTTCTCTATTCTCTTTCTAAAACAGATTGTTTAGATGTGAGGTCTCCTAAACTGGTACTTCTAAATTTTTTTAGTTTCTCTTCTATTTTCTGTCTTTTTATCTTCTTGTTCTTCAAGGCACAGTCTCTCAATTTTTTAAAACTCCTTTAACCCTTAGAATGAGACTTTTTCTTTTTGACCATCATCTTTTGAATTTCCAAGTGTTTTTAAAAAGTTCTTTGATTCTTCTTCTTTCTCTTAAAAATGATATCTTATTATTAATTTATTCAGATACAACATCTTCTTTTATGTCTGTAATGATACTACTAAATTTTTTTTTATTTTTGAGTTGGGGTCTTACTCTGTCATCAGGCTGGAGTACAGGGGCACGATTATGGTTTGCTTCAGCCTCAACTTCTGGACTCACGCAATTCTTTTGCCTCAGCCTTCTAAGTAGCTGGGACTCTAGGTGCACACCGTCACTCCTGGCTACTTTTTAGATTTTTTTTTTTAAAATCAATATTTTTTATTATGGTTTTGTGGGGTACAGTTAAGGGTTAGGTGTACAATTGCGTTTCATTCAGGCACCCTGTTGATAAGAGGTGTTTTCCCATCCCCAGACAGATACTTGCTACTGTTAATCCCATCCCCCTCCCCCCCCATAGTTTCCCAGGACCGTCAGTCATTTTCTTATAGTATTACATTGATGTTCAAGGTCCATTATGTGAGTTTCAAGGTCCATTATAAGAGTGAGAACATGTGATACTCAGATCTTTGTTTCTGTGAGAGGTCACTCAGTATTATAGACTCTAGTTCCATCCAGGTTGCTGCGAAATTCATGATTTTGTTCTTTTTTATGGTTGTGTAGTATTCCATCGTGTATATGTTCCACATTTTAAAAATCCAGTCCTCTTTTGATGGGCAACATGGTTGTTTCCAGGTTCTTGCTATTGTGAACAACTCTGCGATAAACATACATGTGCAGGTATCTTTTTTATAGAGTGATTTGAGCTCTTCAGGGTACATTCCCAGTAGGGGGATTGCGGGATCATATGGAAGGTTGATTTTTAGAGCTTTTAGGAATCGCCACACTGCTTTCTACAGAGGTTGCATTAGTTTACACTCCCACCAACAGTGTAGAAGTGTTCCCTTTTCACCACACCCTCTCCAGCAACTGTTATTTTTTGAGTTATTGATAATTGCCATTCTGACTGGAGTTAGGTGGTATCTCAGTGTGGTTTTGATTTGCATCTCCCTGATGATTAGTGAGGTTGAGCATTTCTTCATGTGTTTGTTGGCTGCTCGGATGTCTTCTTTTGTGAAGTGTCTGTTCATATCTTTTGCCCATTTTATAATGGGGTTGTTTGTTTTCTTCTTTTCAGTACATTTCAGTTCCTTGTAGATCCAGGATGTTAAACCTTTGTCAGACCTAGAGTTGGCAAATACTTTTTCCCAGACTGTAGGCTATCTCCCTGCTCTCTTGATGGTTTCTTTGGCCTTACAGAAGCTTGTCAGTTTAATAAGGTCCCACTTGTCTATCTTCTCTCTTATGACCTGTGGGTTTCGGGTTTTGTACAGGAATTGGATGCCAGTTCCGATTTCCATGAGTGTATTTCCTTCCTTTTCTAAGGTTCTTATGGTTTGAGGTTTTACATTTAGGTCTCTGATCCATTTGGAGTTAACCTTTGTGCATAGGGATAGATAGGGGTCCTGTTTCAATCTTCTGCATGTGGTCAGCCAGTTTTCCCAGCACCATTTACTGGATAGGTTCTCCTCTCCCCAGTGGTAGGTGGTGGGGACTTTGTTGAAGATGAGTTGGTTGAGAAATTGAGGTTTTGCTTCTGGAATCTCAATTCTGTTCCATTGATCTATATGCCTGTTCCTGTACCAATACTTAAAGTTAGTTTGATTCAGAAGTCTTACTGAGGCCTAAAGACAGAGGTTCTTCTTGATTACTACCCGTTTAGAGTCTGGTTTTGTTGTTGTTGTTGTTGTTTATTTTATTTTCAAGCTGTGAGGTGCAAGTCAGGATTAGGTGCACAAGTGGTGTACGTGCAGGTGAAGTTTGGGCCTCCCACTCATCCTCACTTACGCTTAGTGATGTTATGGGCCCTCCTTACCCAGCAGTGTTCCGCCATTGCCAACCCCTCTCTTGTAGTATTGTGCTAAATATTCGGGACTCACTTATGAGAGTCTGGTTTTCTTGAGTCTGCTAAGTTACTTCTCACCTATCTCCTTTTCAGAGTGCAAATGTTGCTGCTGCTGGGTTTTTTTTATTATTCTTTTTGTGTTTGTGGTTTTATTCCTGGCAAATCCATTGATTGTGACTTTACTGCAATTTAAGGAGGAAGTGAAGACTAACGTGCATTTGGCTTACCGTCATTAACTGGAAATCAATTTTGCTTTATTTTCGTCTGTAGATAAGTTTTTGTTTTACCAGGTATAGCTTTAATTCATCTGAAATTTGATTTTCTGTGTACATAGGATTGTTTATTTTTGTTTTCTAGATAGAAAGCTAAAATTTTCAGCATTATTTGAATATTTTATGCTTTCCCCTCTGCTGTGTAAGCCAACCTCAATCATATGCCATATTTCTAGGCTTTCTATTCTGTTTCATTAAGCTCTTATTTAACTTTTCACTAGTATCGTACTGTTTCAATTACCATAAAGTTTATGACATCTTGATGTCTGCCAGTATCCTTGTGCTTTTTAGGATGGCATTGAGTCTTTTTGGAACTTTACTTTCCCACATAAACTTTAGAATTGGTTTGCTAAGTTCAACGCTGTCGCAGAGATTAGAATCACATCAGTCTTACTGGGAAAAAAATTACGTGTTTATCCAGTACCCCACCCATAAACAAGGTATATGTTGCTTATTAAATATTTCTTTTATGTCCTTTCATAACATTTTATAATTTTCTTTTAAAATCTTTTGCTAGACTTGTTGCTAGATTTTTCCTTTTTTTGCGGCTATTATGAATTGTTTGTGCATACATACCCTATTCTATCTTAAAATGGTTGTTGCTTGTATACCTAATCCTGCATTGTACCCCACATCTTTAGAAAAATTTCAGGATTAAGCGAATAAACATTTTAAATAAGTTCTTCTGGAAAATTGTTATTGCTGGTGTATAGAAATGTTTCTGATCTTAGTATATTAATTTTGCAGTCAGTGAATTTCTCTTATTGCTTCTAAAAGTTGGTCTGTAGATTAACTTGCATTTATAAGTGGAAAATACTAATAATTGCAAATAGTAGCATTGTATGTCTTTCTTTCTAAATGGTTTGTTTTTCTCTTCTGTCTTACTGTGTTGCCTAGAACTCCACAATAATGTTGAACAGTAGCAAGGATAGCAGGCACATTTATTTTCTTTCCGACAATGTTTCTAAATTTTCATCATAATGAGTGATGTTTGTTCTAGGTGGTTGGTGGGTACTTGTTATCATGTTACACAATTTCTTTCTATTCAGAGTTCACTGAGAGTATTAAAAATCAGAATTGGTATTTAGCTTCCACAAATGATTTATTAGCATCAATTGAAGTTCTTTTTCTTTGATTTCATTAATGTGAGCTAGATCTTTTTTTTTTTTTTTTTTAATTGAGCCAGGGTCTCACTCTGTTGCCCAGGCTGGAGTGCAGTGGTGTGATCCTGGCTCACTGCTGCCTCAAACTCCTGGTGATCCTTCTACCTCAGCCTCCTGAGTAGTTGGGACTACAGGTGCCATCACAGCTGGCTAATTTTTTTGATTTTTTTTTTATAGAGACAAGGTTTCACTATGTTGCTCAGGCTGGTCTTCAACTCCTGGGCACAAGCAATTCTCCCACCTCGGCCTCCCAAAGTACTAGAACCACATGTGTGGACCACCAAGTCTGGCCAAGTTACATCTTAATAGATCTTTTGATGTTGAACTTCCTTTGTATCTTGGGCTAAATCTCAAATGATTATGATGTAATTTTAAAAATATACGATTGGATTTTATTTATTTATTAATTACTTATTATTTTTTTGAGTCAGAGTCTTACTCTGTTGCCCAAGCTGGAGTGCAGTGGCACGCTCACAGCCACTGCAGCCTCGACCTGCTGGGCTCAGGCAATCCTTCTGTCTCAGCCTTCCAAGTAGCTGGAACCACAGGCGCGTACTACCATGCCCTGCTAATTTTTATTTATTTATTGTAGAGATGAGGTCTTGCCAAGTTGCCCAGGCTGGTCTTGAACCCTTGGACTCAAGCAATTCTCTTGCCTCTGCCTCCCAAAGTGCTGGGATTATAGGCATCAGCCATTGTACCCGGCTCTGGATTTAATTTATTAATATTTTAGGACTCTTTCATCTACATAAATAATTAAGATTGGTCTATAATTGTCTTTTGTTGCCCTGTACTTCTCTTGTTATCCAGCTTGTTATTAATTTAGTAAAATTAGTTGATGGCTTTTCCTTTCCTCCCCTTTAAAACATTTTCTGTGAGGTAGGGAGTATCCCTTCTTTGAAATTTTGGTAAAAGTCATCTATAAAACAAAATGATCCCTGATGGCTCTGGTCAGCCAAACTTTGGGTCCTTGATTTCATTTCTTGTTTCCAGGTTCTGGTGTGACTCTGAAAGGACAGGACAGCTTTGTGGTCTATCAAGGCTGGTATACCCCCTGAGTTGAGTAAATTCACTAGAAACAGATCTGTAACCAAACACCACAGGAAGATGCTGTTTGCTGGACATTTTAACCAAATATCACAGGAAGATGCAGTTTGCTGGGCAGTTCTGGTGGTCATCATGCTTTCATTTTTAAGTATGTTGGCTCTAATTTCTGAAAAGCAAGTCTTACCATAAAACCAAGGGAAGGAGAAAGATGCTAATAAACACCAATGACTTACAATGGACCTCAAGTGACTTAAGGGGTGTTTTCTAATCTAAATGTGCATTATTAAAAAAAGGATCACTGCATACCATCTGGACAACTGTGGTTCCATCATCTTTAAGGTCAAAAAATGGAATATTCACCAATGTCCTTTGCAGTCTTGGAGAAGATTACCCTGTAGTTTTGTAAAGAGACTTGATTCCCGAGTGGTAGTTATGCAAGGGCATAGTCAGCATTAGGTCAGAGGGTTGCTTTTGGAAACAGTCTCAGGAGAAGCCAGATTTTTCTAGAATAACTTTTTTTTTAATTTGCAAAGGAAAATTTAAAACATTTCAAAGAACCTTTGTTTTTAATCATGTGGCTGCCTGTGTTGAAGTAAAATTTTCACTTGAAATGAATACAGGCCTATCTTGGGAATTACTTTCCAAATCTAGAAGAACTTAGATAAGCGTCCCTCTTAAAGTTAATTCTTTTGAAGAAAAAAAGTAATGACTTTCAAAGTACTTAATGTATTACAAAGGAGTGGCGAGGGGAAATAAATTTCCTTTAATATAACCTCTTATTTTATTAACATAGGTACAGATCTGACTGAAAGAAAGTCTTTTTTTAGTATATCAGTTGTATTATCTCAAAACAAGGGTATGCACTGAAAATTGAGTCATAAAAACACCACCTTTATCTCTTGTTGTTAATCCAGTATGCCAAAACACCTGCTGGAAGAAGGACATCCTTTCATATAAATTCAAGTCTCATTAGTTAATTGCCAAGTAAAGCCAGATTTTGTCTTAGTTTGCCATTTTAACCCAAGGGGAACTAATTCCTATAAGCGAATGAGTTAATTCTTATGCCCTTTTTTTCTCTTATTTCTCACAATGGGAAGTGACATGATTGGGTCTCTCAGACCCTGTTTCAGGAGAATTGAAAAAAAATCTGACCTCCAGTGAGATACGCACCAGAGCAACAAAGCAAGGAAAATGACACTTGACTGTTAGCTGGGCTTTATTCCTAAACCCCAGCATGGATTCCCAGGAAATAAGGCTTAATCTAGTGGGGAAACTACATTAGTTCTTAAGGGTAGGCCTATGTGACCTGAGACCAGAGCACTTTTTTCAGCGTGGTAATGAGCTCTTGTGTTCAGATAAATGAACAGTGTCATCTCGAGGGACTCATCCAGGGGTGATCACACATACCATGCAGAGCGAAGGAGGACACGGAGATATTTGCACAGTTCGTTGCAAGAGGGTCTTGTGCCTTCCCTTGGGCTTGGGTCAATGTCATCGGGGGACAGGCTGATTCATGCTCTTCTTCAGCACCTGACTCTGCACCCTTCCCATTTGGGATGACTGCTTGGTGCTCAACTGTATTGACAGACTGACAGTCATTTGCTCTCTCTAATGTCGGCTTGTTGGTTTTTAAAAATTTTTACTTTTCAGCTGTGTGTAAGTGGGGGTGGGGCATAGGATCATTTTGTGGTAGGCTTCAGATGGTTGCTATGATGAAAGACATCATAGGTGGAGCTTTAGTGTTGGGTGACAGGGACACGTATGTCAGTGAGACAGTCATGGCTGAAGACCATTCTATCCCTTGTTCATTACGGGAGATAGGAATCAGAGAAGTTCTGAAGAATTCAGCTTGGTGCTGCACCCTTTGAGAGAAAGGCCTAATCTTTTTCAATCATATGGTCATAGTGTTTGTAACTGGTAGGTGATTGATCCCTATTTAGTTATTGGCAGATTGGCTCCATAGTAGAGATGCCACATACCAATACAAGCATTCCGTGTTTCTGCATCTTAATGTAGGTAAGGGGAGTGAGGGTCTGCGCCACGGTTTTGGTTTGTGCGGCAACAAAGGATGTTGGGTATTCTGATGCTGTGAGAGGCATCTCCCTACTTAATAAACTGCTATTCTAAGAGTATTTTGAAAAAGCTGCTATTAAGACTATTCAGAGATGGTCTACAATGGTGCCCAAACAGCCATGCGTGACGAAACAAATTCTGTCAATCTTGCAGTGTTTTGGTCTACATTACTCCGACATTATTTTTGTGAGCTCTCTCTTTCTCCTCTCCGTGGATTGTATGATACTTAAAAAATAAAATCCTGTTGTAACCATAGCCCTAGAAGCAAGGGGAACGGGAATGAGTCTACCTGGATAGAGAAGTTGTTTTAAATTTAATTTTCTAGTGTCTAGTTGCTACGGCTAGTCTGGGCAAATGGATGAACAGTGAATAAAGAAAATGAACAGATAAATCAATATTAATGTTTTCCTTTCTGTGCCTCAGAATCAATCATAAGACCATGGCCGGGTCCCAATTTTTGGAACCAATCAAAATGACAGCCTTGGTTGCTGGGACCTTTTCCTGATGCATTTATTTTTGGATGGCAGAGATAAACTGTGGAAAGATGGAACACTGTATTTTTCCACCAGAGACATTATTTGTGTTGTTCTTGTCCTTTTCTTTTTTCTGTTAAAGAGGCCAACAAGGTCTTTAAGTTCAGAACTGTGTGCTAATGTTCCCAGAGTCACCTGTTCAGAGTACAGGCAGACACACATCTCCTTCCCTGGGAGATTCCATGGGTTCTTCCAACATCATTGTCTTAGCATTGAACACAAAATGAACCACCTGGGGATTCCCTTTATAAACATGGCAGCAGGTAAGTGGAGAAATTATGCAGGAATGGCTGAATAATTTGTGGGGCCCAGTGTGAAATGAAAATGCAGGGCCTCTTGTTGAAATTATCAAGAATTTCAAGACAGTGACAGCAGGGCATTAAACTAGGCCCAGGGTCCATTTTAAGGGAGGGACCCTGTGTGACTTCACAGGTCTCCTGCCCACAAAACTTGGCCTTCTTAAAATGTTGCATTGGAAACACAGCTGTTCTAAGGGCAGTGACAGCCGGAGAGACTGCCTCCCTGCCTCTTTTTCCATTTCCCTTCTTGTTTGGGACAGCCCCATGGCTTCTTGGGCCACAGTTTCAGCTCCATCTTCCTCTCCTTACCTGCTCCTGTTGTCCCCTGCAGCCTAGCCTTCCCTGCTCCCATGCTGTGTCCCTATTAGCAAGAAGGTTCAAGGTATCTGCCAGTTGCTCTTTGCCTCCTCTTTCTCTTTCCTCATCTGTTGGCTCTGACCTTCTAATCTGATTCCAGATGCTCAGAATTCTACCACTTCCCTCTGCTTCCTCCTGATCACTCCAGGAGCTCTCCCTTGTATGACCGCAACGCTGCATGCAGCCTCTGAACCACTCTGCGTTTCAGATTCCGGCCCCTGCACCCTCCATGCTATGCTCAAAGAGCAGAGCACGTCTTTCCGCTCCTCAAAACCCTCCACTGGTTCCCACCTCGCCCATCTTATTCTTGTGTCTTAATCTTTGACTACTCTCCCCTTCACTCTGTCCTAGAAACTCTGTCCTCCTCGCTTTTCCTGGAAAATGCCAGGCATGTCTGTACTACGGTTTCCATGCTTCTTGTTCCTTTTTTGTAGAGCACTCTTCTTCCAGATGACCACGTGGCTCACCGCTTCCCAGGCTTTGGATCTTAGATGCCTACACTACCAGTACTGCACTTTCCTTCTACGCCTCCACCTCTCAACTCTGCTCTGTATTTTCCTTTGCACTTTTCACCACGTGCTCTGTGCTCTATTTTACTCATGTATTTATGTATTGCCTGGATTCCCCTACCAGGAAGTCTCCATGAAGGTGAGGATTTTTCCTGTGAATCCCCAGTACGGAGGATCGTGCCTGGTTGCATGTTGGCAGGTGGCTCCATCTCTGCCAGACTCAGGCTTCCTTGGGTGTTTTCTGCTGTATTTCATACTTGTCTGGCCTTGGCCTGCTTTAGCTAGTTGGGTATTACTTGCTCCTTATTCGTTTATTCGGAAATTTGCTAGGAGCTATGAATGCAGCAGTGAAAAATAGAGCCCAGTCCCTGGCCTCATGATATCGGCATGCTAGTGGGAATGGAGCAAATAATAAAAAAAAGGATAATGTTTCAGATTATGTGGTGTTTGAGAGAACTGTAGCCTTAGGTCTGATGGTCTGGGAAGGCCTCTCTGAGGAGGTGATGTTTCAGATATGACCTGAATGGTGAAAAGCCAGAATATGAGGATCTCCTGGAAGAGCGTTCCAATCTGTAGGAACCAAATGTGACTACGGAGCAGAAAGCAGCCACTGCAACAGGAGTGTGGAGAGAAAGGTAGCCATAGGGCCAGAAAGGATGATGGGCTGGCCTTGAAAGGCAGGTAGATAGTTGAAACTTTCATTTAGGTTCTTGAATCTATGATAAACAGTAGGCTGTGTTTTGGCTCTCAGGCCACAACTGCCTCAGAAGCTGATGTTTGTGGGAGCTCTGTCTCCTGGGACTTTGGAGACAGATGGACCTGGGTCCGAAGTCCATTTCGACCATTTACCAAGGACATGCCTTTGGGACTTGTTCCTTGAGCTGTATTCGCTCAACAAAGGTTGACGGTTACTTCCTGAGAAGGAGGACATCTCATGCATTTATGCCCCGGCAGGCCCGGATGCCCACCTGCCAGATGGAAGATTTGTTGGAACTGTTGGAGCAGGGACTGGGCTCCCTGCTGTGCCAGGGTTTCCCTCTTAATTGCTGGACTTGGGGCGATCAGGGGAAACCTTGAGGGAGGAGCTTGAGGCAGTGGCTTGTTACCAACCACACAGAAATATTCCAATATTGCAGTAGTTCCATGTATTGTCAGAGACCAAGCCCAGTGAAGAGACTACAAGATGGTGAAAGTGTAATCTCTTCCCACTAGGCCCTTAAAGTCTTGTGACTGGGTATGAATATGCAAAGCCCCTGATGTACATGGTGCTATGGTTTGAATATTGGTCTCCCTCAAAACTCGTGTTGAAACTTCACCCCCAAAGTGGCAGTATTGAGAGGTGGGATCTCGAAGAGTCACATGGGTAAATGGGCGATCATGGGAGTGAGACTGGTGGTTTTATCAGAAGAGAGAGACCTAAGCTATCACAGTCAGCCCCCTCATGTGTGACACTCTGCACTCCTCAGGACTGCAGAGTCCTCCCCAGCAAGAATTCCCTTGCCAGGTGTGGTCCCTCAACCGAGACTTTTCAGCCTCGATAACTGTAATATACATTTTTCCTTTATAAATTACCCGGTTTCCGATATTCGCGACAGAAAACAGATGAAGCCTTATTTAATTTGCAAGCTATTCCGATTAGGAAGTGGTATAACATAGTGGCCAAGAGTGTAGGGTCAACTAGGCCTGGGTTTGTCTGTGTTCAAACCTAGACCGAGTTACTTACTTAGATGTGTTATCACTTACTTAGACATGATACTTAGAAATGCGAAGTTCCTCATCCTCTCTGTGTCTCAGTCTCCTCTTCGGTAAAGAGGAGATAATTAACTGGAGTTGATACCAAATTCCAAGGGTTGGTGTGAAGATTGACAATTTCCCCAAATTTATTCTTTTAGGATTGTCTTGGGCCACTTTGCTCTTGCTTATAAATTTTAATCAGTTAGCTAGGTTCCTTCAAAAATCTTGTTTGGAATTTGCAGTGAATCCATGGATCATTTAGGGGATAATTGACATTGTTAAGATTTTGAGCCTTCTTAACAGAAACATGAGATATCTAGCCATGTTTTTTCTCTATTGTCTTAATGACTTTCTATATAGTTTTATACATGACTCCACAAAGTTCATATATGTATGCTTTTTGTTAGATTTAATTTTAAATACTTTACATTTTGTGTTGCTGTTATAAATTATATCTTTTTGAATTCCATTTTCTTATTCTGATTACATTTTCTTGTAGTATACAGAGATAAATTGGTATTTGTGCATTGATCTTAAATTTTGCCACCCAAATAAACTCTTATTAATTCTAAAATGTTGCAGACTGTTTTGGATCAGTGTTTTTCAACCTTTTTATTACTGTCCCCAGCCCCAAGGAGGCTTTTTAGATTTTTTTTTCCTAATTGTCCCCTCACTCCAGCCAATCAATTTTTAATACTGCAGGGATACTGTATATCTGTTTATGCTTAAGTATATTGTGCTTTATACATGAAGAGAGTAAGATTATTTTTACCAAATAGACTTTTCTCTCTTTAGGGGTGATTTCACCTCATTGAGCATGCATGTCTTGGATAAAAGACCATTTGAGACATGAAGTATCTTTTTGGGGCGGGGAGGTGGGATTGACAGTAGTGGCAATCTGCCTGGGGAAGCAGGGGGCACACCTCATCAATAAGGGTACCTGCACAATGAATACTGGTAGACCTAACCCTGAATTGTACCCCACAATTTTAAAATAAAAAAATTTAAAAGTAAAAAAAAAAGAAGTTTTTTACTGAAGTTCTCGTGGTGGTACATTTTCATTTTTTGTTGATCTGAAAGTCAGTATTGCTGGGCATAGTTTCAGGCTGGCTGTCGTTTTCTCTTAGCATTTTGAAGATATCATTCCACGAGTTTCAGAGTTCCATTGCTGTTGTTGAGAAACCTGCTTGCTGTTCCTTTCTGGGTAATTTGTTTTTCTGCCTTCGAATGGCTTCGAGATCTCATTGTCTTTGATGGTCTGTCCTTTCACCACAATGTGTCTGAACTGATTTTTATTTATCCTGCTTAGGGTATGCTGTGCTTTCTGTTTCTGAAGATTCACGGTGGTCATCGGTTCTAGGAGTGTCTTTGTCATTTTCTCTTCACTGCTACTTCTCCTTTATTCTCTCCTTTTTTCCTTCCTGGTGCTCTGCTTGGATTCATGTTACTCTTTTGCCCATGTTCCTTAATTTCTTATGTGCTCATACCCTCATTTTTCTGTGTACTAACTTAGGTAATTGCTTCAGCTCCATTTTCCAACTCATGGTTTTTTTCAGCTGTGGCTAACTAACCTTCTGCATGAGGACTGGTTTGCAGCTTGGGTGGTGGCCACTGCTTTTCCTTGGCATCCACTTTCCTTTCCTGTTATTTGGTACCCCTATTTTAACCTGCTGTTTAACCGATTCATTAAATCCTAACTATTTTTACTTCTAAAAGTTATTTTGACTTCTTAAAAAATCTATTAGGTCATTTTTGATAACTTCTAGTTACTCATTCAATTTTAAAATCTGATCTTTTATTTCTTTAGCTATTTCGCAATAGCTATTTTAAATTCTGCTTTTAAGAACATAAGTTCTTGGGTGTCAATTATAATTTTGTTTTTCCGTTGATTCCCACTCATACTTGCTAGTTTCCTTGTGTGAGTTTTGCAACTTTTTCTTGTGAGCACATGTTGTTCTTAATTTCTGGGAACCCCTAGGGACCCGTATCAGAGCCGTGTTTTTCCATAGAATGTTTTCCTTTGTCTCTACTGGGAGCCAGGGAGGATTACTGGCCTGGACACACTCTCCCTGTTTGAGAGTGCTAGAATCATGCCAGGATCTCAGGGTCAGCATGTTAACAAGAGCCAAGACTCATTACCCGTAGCAGATTTGATGTTAGCAATGTTCATGCATTCAATCAGGGCAACACTTATTTTTGTTTTTTTTCTTTTCCTTAAAGAGATAGAGTCTGGCTCTGTCTCCCTGGCTGGAGTGCAATGGCACAATCATAGCTCATGATAACCTTGAACTCTTGGGCTCAACCGATCTCCCTGCCTTGGGTTTCTGAACAGCTAGGACTAGACTACAGAGGTGTGCCACTTATTTAGAAATTTTCCTTGTAGAGATCAACACTCTTGTATTTATTTGTTGCTCAAATTCCCAACACTGGCTTCAATTTGCTATTTAAAAAAAATTCTCTTTGTAATTTCCCTAACTTTCTGGAGATGCTAGGAACTAATTAAAATTTTTATTTATTCTAATTTATCCAGGATCTAGTTGTATGTAGAATGAGAGTACTTCAGAGTAGCTTCTCTGCATGTTTTTGAACGTTGAAATCTGAAACACCTTATACGTCTCTTGTGTATTGCAGTTTACAACACACTTTCACATACGACATCTATTTTAATCCTCACGGTTTTTAAAATAAAAATACTCAATTTCACTCATGCCAAAGCTGTGCGTGGAAAGACTCTGGCTGTAAAAACAGTTCTTTCATGCTCAAAATTATTTTAGCAAAATATTCAAAAGGAAATATGTATATTCCTTTAAGACAGATTTTATGGAGCATAGTTAGTTGAAAATGATTTTAATCTGTCTGCATGAATCATTTTGCTCTTATGTAGGCATCTTCAAAAGAGGTGAAACAGTCAAATGAGTTAGAGGAGATAGTAGGGTAAAAATGTGATTGCCAAGTGTTACCTTTTACTTGACTGGGAGAGAGACAAACATGGGTTTTGAGAAGTCAGGAAGAATGGCAGAGTTTATCTTCCATTGTGCTTTTATCTTCTAATCTCCAAAGGCAGAGGGAGGAAAAAATAGTTGCCCTTAGCCAAAAGGGTCTCCAGCAAGACTGGAAGACAGGGGGCCTGGATTTACAACTCACAGAGGGAGTGAGAATGAAGGGTTATTAGGTCTGAGAGTGACAGTTGAAATTTCCTGAAAGTACCTGTAGAAAAAACTGCATGCTTTTGAAGTTTTAAAAGTCAGTTTCCTTTTTGATTTTCGTAATAGTGTCCTTTGATGAGTAAATTAAAAAATTTTAATGAGGTACAATTTATCGATTTTTTTTCTTTTATTAATGCTTTGTGTGTCTTGTCCAAGGTCATGAAGATTTTCTTCTATGTTTTCTTTTAAAACCTTTATAACTGAAATTTTTACTTTTAGTACCATTATCCATCTCTAATTTTTATGTATGATGTGGTCTAATTTTTAAGGACTGGGGTTCATTTCCCCATGTATTTAATTATTCCAGCATCACTTGTTGAAAATATTTTCTTTCTCTGTTGAATTACCTTAGCACCTTTATCAAAAATCAGCTAATCATATGCATATATATGTGTGTGTATATATGTCTCTATATATAGTCACACTTATTTCTGTACCTTTTATTCTGTTTCATTGATCTATTTGTCAGTACCATGGAACTGTGAACATCTGTACTTTTTATTGTATGAAAATGATGCCTCAATAAAAAATCGTGTAATGATTTAAAAAAAGCTTACTCTATATCTGAGTTATGTTTGGCGAGCAAAGGTATACATTAGTGAATTAGGGAACATATTTTATCTTGTAATCCCAGCACTTTGGGAGGCCGAGGCAAATGGATTGCCTGAGCCTGTGGGTTCGAGACCAACCCAGGCAACATGGTGAGACCTTGCCTCTACAAAAAAAATTTAGCTGGGCATGGTAGACAGTGTCTGCAGTGCGCGCTACTTGGAAGGCTGAGGCAGAAGGATCTCCAGAGCCCAGCAGGTCGACGCTGGGGTGGCTATGTGTGCCATTGCACTCCAGCCTGGGCAACAGAGTGAGACTCCAACTTAAAAAAAAGAAAGAGAAAGAAAACATATTCTATCACATTATTCTATTTTTATACAAAAGTTCATCTACTCACCCATCCATTTAGCACAGATTTATTAAGAACTCTTACCCCCTAGGCACTATGGTGAGCTCTGGGACTGTGAGCATTTAATTCACGGTCTCTGTCCTTGAGTAGGTGTCATAGGTGATTGATTGTCATAGGTGAATGAAGGAGATGGGCGTGACAATGACAATCATCTCCCAGTGTGATGAGGGTGGTGAGACAGGTCAACTATGGAAGGCCTGTAGGAGCTGGCCACCCTAGCTACCCAACTGCCTCGAGTGTATCAATCAGAAGAAGGTTTGTCAGAGAGCGTGGGAGCTGGCTGAGTGCTCAAAGTAAGTGGGAGCTGGCCTGGCATAGGAAAGCGCCTGCCTGTGGCCCTGGTGATGCCAGGGAGGAGGTGGGAGAGGGAGGCTGGGAAATGGTTCTGTGAGTAGTGATTTTTAGATGCTTCAGGGAGAGGGGTACCCAAGGTCACCTCACTTGTTGATAAAGACAAAAGCTTGGGCTCATGCCTGTAAATACAGTGCTTTGGGAGGTCAGGGCAAGAGGACTGCTTGGCCCAGGAGTTGGGGACCAGCCTGGGCTACACAGTGAGCCACCATGCCTACTGCTACTACTATTATTACTACTACTTCTAAAAACTTAGCTGGGTGTGGTGGCATGTGCCTGTGGTCCTAACAACTTGGGAGGCTGAAGTGGGAGGATGGCTCAAGCCCAGAAGTGATTGGGCCACTGCACTCTAGCCTGCGTGACAGAGAGAGACCCTGTCAAAACAAATAAACAAACACCTCAAATAAAAAAATATTATGTCCAGCCGGGCTTGGTGGCTCAGCCTGTAATACCACGCCTTTGGGAGGCTGAGGTGAGTGGATTGCCTGAGCCTGC